>NW_026263106.1:0-95695 GCF_947179515.1 Apodemus sylvaticus | reverse complement strand
GGTACACGCCACACCAAATCTTTTTGAGTTACAACTTTTTGTTTAGGAGATACAAGCTAATTTTTTAACGATGAATTATTTCTTCTCGTAAAGTTTAAGTGTTCCAATATGTATATATATTTGCCTCTACTCTGCAACACTGTATTTCCTTATAACGTGGTATTCTTACATATTCTTTCGAGAGTAAACTCTCCTGTGCGTTCTCTTTGGAGGCTACACGCTTAGACATATACGCAACACCAAATCTTTTCGAGTTACAACGTGTTTTTTAGGAAAAACAAGATAATTTCGCATGATGCGGGATTTCCTTAAAACGTGGTTTTCTGACAAATTTTGATGAAAGAAAATTCTCCTGTGGGTTCTCTTTTGAGGCTACACGTTTAGACGTACACGCCACACCAAATCCTTTCGAGTTATAACGTGTTGTTTAGGGTATACAAACTAATTTTTACTATGTGTTATTTCTTCTCGTAAAGCTTAAGTGTTTCCAATAAGTATGCTTTTGTCTTTACTATGCAACACTGTATTTCCTTATAACGTGGTATTCCTACATATACTTTCGGAAGAAAACTCTCCTGTGCGTTCTCTTTTGAGGCTACATGCTTAGACATACACGCACCACCAAAGCTTTTCGAGTTACATGTTGTTTAGGAAAAACAAGATAATTTCGCACGATGCGGTATTTCCTTAAAACGTGGTTTTCTGACAAATTTTGACGAAAGAAAACTCTCCTGTGGGTTCTCTTTTGAGGCTACACGTTTAGACATACACGCCACACCAAATCTTGTCGAGTTACAACGTGTTGTTTAGGAGATACAAGCTAATTTTGCATGATGCGTTATTTCTTCTCCTAAAGTGTTTCCAATAAGTACATATTTGTCTATGCTCTGCAACACTGTATTTCCTTATAACGTGGTATTCTTACATGTTCTTTCGAGAGAAAACCATCCTGTGCATTCTCTTTGGAGGCTACACGCTTCGACATACATGCACCACCAAAGATTTTCGAGTTACAACGTGTTGATTAGGAAAAACAAGATAATTTCGCACGATGAGGGATTTCCTTAAAACGTGGTTTTCTAACAAATTTTGACGAAAGAAAACTCTCCTGTGGGTTCTCTTTTGAGGCTACACTTTTAGACGTACACGCCACACCAAATCTTTTCGAGTTACAACGTGTTGTTTAGGACATACAAGCTAGTTTTGCAAGATGCGTTATTTCTTTCATAAAGTGCTCCCATTACATACGTATTTTCTTTACTCTGCCACACTGTATTTCTTTATAACGTGGTATTCTTACATATTCTTTCGAGAGAAAACTCTCCTGTGCGTTCTCTTTGGAGGCTACACGCTTAGACATTCATGCAACACCAAAGCTTTTCGAGTTACAACGTGTTGTTTAGGAAAAACAAGATAATTTCACATGATGCGGGATTCCCTTAAAACGTGGTTTTCTGAAAAGTGTTGACGAAAGAAAATTCTCCTGTGCGTTCTCTTTTGAGGCTACACGTTTAGATGTACACGCCACACCAAATCCTATCGAGTTATAACCTGTTGTTTAGGATATACAAGCTAATTTTGTACTATGTGTTATTTCTTCTCGTAAAGCTTAACTGTTTCCAATAAGTATGTATTTGTCTTTACTCTGCAACACTGTATTTCCTTATAAAGTGGTATTCCTACATATTCTTTCGGGAGAAAAGTCCCCTGTGCGTTCTCTTTTGAGGCTACACTTTTAGACGTACACGCCACACCAAATCTTTTTGAGTTACAACTTGTTGTTTAGGAGATACAAGCTAATTTTTTTACGATGAATTATTTCTTCTCGTAAATTTTAAGTGTTTCCAATACATATGTACTTGCCTCTACTCTGCCACACTGTATTTCCTTATAACGTGATATTCTTACATATTCTTTCGAGAGAAAACTCTCCTGTGCGTTCTCTTTGGAGGCTACACGCTTAGACATTCACCCAACACCAAAGCTTTTCGAGTTACAACGTGTTGTTTAGGAAAAACAAGATAATTTCGCATGATGCGGGATTTCCTTAAAACGTGGTTTTCTGACAAATTTTGACGAAAGAAAATTCTCCTGTGGGTTCTCTTTTGAGGCTACACGTTTAGACGTACACGCCACACCAAATCCTTTCGAGTTATAACGTGTTGTTTAGGATATAGAAGCTAATTTTGTACTATGTGTTATTTCTTCTCGTAAAGCTTAAGTGTTTCCAATAAGTATGTATTTGTCTTTACTCTGCAACACTGTATTTCCTTATAACGTGGTATTCTTACAAATTCTTTCGAGAGAAAACTCTCCTGTGCGTTCTCTTTTGAGGCTACACGCTTAGACATACAGGCACCACCAAAGCTTTTCGAGTTACAACATGTTGTTTAGGATAAACAAGATAATTTCGCACGATGCGGTATTTCCTTAAAACGTGGTTTTCTGACAAATTTTGATGAAAGAAAACTCTCCTGTGGATTCTCTTTTGAGGCTACACGTTTAGACATACACGCCACACCAAATCTTGTCGAGTTACAACGTGTTGTTTAGGAGATACAAGCTAATTTTACATGATGCGTTATTTCTTCTCCTAAAGTGTTTCCAATAAGTACATATTTGTCTATACTCTGCAACACTGTATTTCCTTATAACGTGGTATTCTTACATATTCTTTCGAGAGAAAATTATCCTGTGCGTTCTCTTTGGAGGCTACACGCTTAGACATACACACACCAGCAAAGCTTTTCGAGTTACAACGTGTTGATTAGGAAAAACAAGATAATTTCGCACGATGCGGGATTTCCTTAAAACGTGGTTTTCTGACAAATTTTGACGTAAGAAAATTCTCCTGTGGGTTCTCTTTTGAGGCTACACGTTTAGATGTACAAGCCACACCAAATCTTTTTGAGTAACCACGTGTTGTTTGGGAGATACAAGCTAATTTTGTACCATGCGTTATTTCTTCTCCTAATGTGTTTCCAAAAGGTATGTATTTGTCTTTACTCTGCAGCAATATGTTTCCTTATAGCGTGGTATTCTTACATATTCTTTCGAGAGAAAACTCTCCTGTGCATTCTCTTTTGAGGCTACATGCTTAGACATACACGCAACACCAAATCCTTTCGAGTTATAACGTGTTGTTTAGGATATACAAGCTAATTTTTTACTATGTTTTATTTCTTCTCGTAAAGTTTAAGTGTTTCCAATAAGTATTTATTTGTCTTTACTCTGCAACACTGTATTTCCTTATAACGTGGTATTCTTACATATTCTTTCGAGAGAAAACTCTCCTGTGCGTTCTCTTTGGAGGCTACAGGCTTAGACATTCACGCAACACCAAAGCTTTTCGAGTTACAACGTGTTGTTTAGGAAAAACAAGATAATTTCGCATGATGCAGGATTTCCTTAAAACGTGGTTTTCTGACAAATTTTGATGAAAGAAAACTCTCCTGTGGGTTATCCTTTGAGGGTACACGTTTAGTCGTTCATGCCACACCAAATCTTTTCGAGTTACAACGTGTAGTTTAGGAGATACAAGCTAAGTTTGCATGATGTGTTATTTCTTTTCGTAAAGTGTTTCCAATAAGTACATATTTGTCTACACTCTGCAACACTGTATTTCCTTATAACGTGGTATTCTTACATATTCTTTCGAGAGAAAACTATCCCTTGCGTTCTCTTTGGAGGCTACACGCTTAGACATACACGCACCACCAAAGCTTTTCGAGTTACAACGTGTTGATTAGGAAAAACAAGATAATTTCCCATGATGCGGCATTTCCTTAAAAAGTGGTTTTCTGACAAATTTTGACGTAAGAAAATTCTCCTGTGCGTTCTCTTTTGAGGCTACACATTTAGACGTGCACGCCACACCAAATCTTTTTGAGTTACCACGTGTTGTTTAGGAGATACAAGCAAATTTTGTACCATGCATTATTTCTTCTCATAATATGTTTCCAATACGTATGTATTTGTCTTTACTCTTTAGCAGTATATTTCCTTTTAACGTAGTATTCTTACATATTCTTTCGAGAGAAAACTCTCCTGTGCATTCTCTTTTGAGGCTACACGCTTACACATACACCCAACACCAAAGCTTTTCGAGTTACAATGTTTTGTTTATGAAAAACAAGATAATTGCGCACAATGCGGGATTTCCTTAAAACGTGGTTTTCTGACATATTTTGACGAAAGAAAATTCTCCTGTGGGTTCTCTTTTGAGGCTACATGTTTAGACGTATACGCCACACCAAATCTTTTCGAGTTACAACGTGTTGTTTAGGAGATACAAGCTAATTTTGTACGATGCGTTATTTCTTCTCCTAAAGTGTTTCCAATATGTACGTATTTGTCTTTACTCTACAACACTGTATTTCCTTATAACATGGTATTCGTACATATTCTTTCGAGAGAAAACTCTCCTGTGCATTCCCTTTTGAGGCTACACGCTTAGATATACACGCAACACCAAAGCATTTCGAGTTAGAACGTGTTGTTTAGGAAAAACAAGATAATTTCTCATGATGCGGGAATTCCTTAAAACGTGGTTTTCTGACAAATTTTGAGGAAATAAAATTCTCCTGTGGGTTTTCATTTGAGGCTAAACGTTTAGACGTACACGCCACACCAAGTGATTTCGAGTTACAACGTGTTCTTTAGGAGATACAAGCTAATTTTTTAATATGCTTTATATCTTCTTGTAAAGTTTAAGTGTTTCCAAAAGGAATGTATTTATCTTTAATTTGCCACAATGTATTTCCTTATAACGTGGTATTCTTACATACTCATTCGAGAGAAATCTCTCCTGTGCGTTCTCTTTTGAGGCTACATGCTTAGACATACACGCAACACCAAAGATTTTCGAGTTACAATGTGTTGTTTAGGAAAAACAAGATAGTTTCGCATGATGCAGGATTTCCTTAATAAGTGGTTTTCTGACAAATTTTGACGAAAGAAAATTCTCCTGTGGGTTCTCTTTTGAGGCTACACGTTTAGACGTACATGCCAAACGAAATCTTTTCGAGTTACAACGTGTTGTTTAGGAGATACAAACTAATTTTTTACGATGCGTTATTTCTTCTCATAGAGTGTTTCAAATACATATGTATTTGTCTTTACTCTGCAAAACTGTATTTCCTTATAATGTGGTATTCTTACATGTTCTTTCGAGAGAAAACTCTCCTGTGCGTTCTCTTTTGAGGCTACACGCTTAGACATACACGCAACATCAAAGCTTTTCTAGTTACAACGTGTTGTTTAGGAAAAACAAGATAATTTCGCACGATGAGTGATTTCCTTAAAACATGGATTTCTGACAAATTTTACGAACAAAAATTCTCCTGTGGGTTCTCCTTTGAGGCTTCACGTTTAGACGTACACGCCACACCAAATCTTTTCGAGTTACAATGTGTTGTTTAGGAGATACAAGCTAATTTTGTATGATGCGTTATTTCTTCTCATAAAGTTTTTCCAATAAGTATTTGTCTTTACTCTGCAAAACTGTATTTCCTTATAACGTGGTATTCTTACATATTTTTTCGAGAGAAAACTCTCCTGTGCGTTCTCATTTGAGGCTACATGCTGAGACATACACGCAACAGCAAAACTTTTCGGGTTACAACGTGTTGTTTAGGAAGAACAAGATAATTTCTCACGATGCGGGATTTCCTTAAAATGTGGTTTTCTGACAAATTTTGACGAAAGAAAATTCTCCTGTGGGTTCTCTTTTGAGGCTAAACGTTTAGACGTACACGCCACACCAAATCTTTTTGAGTTGCAACTTGTTGTTTAGGAGATACAAGCTAATTTTTTTACAATGAATTATTTCTTCTCGTAAAGTTTAAGTGTTTCCAATACGTATGTATTTGCCTCTACTCTGCAACACTGTATTTCCTTATAACGTGGTATTCTTACATATTCTTTCGAGAGAAAACTCTCCTGTGCGTTCTTTTTGGAGGCTACACACTTAGACATTCACGCAACACGAAAGCTTTTCGAGGTACAACGTGTTGTTTAGGAAAAACAAGATAATTTCGCATGATGCGGGATTTCCTTAAAACGTGGTTTTCTGACAAATTTGACGAAAGAAAATTCTCCTGTGGGTTCTCTTTTGAGGATTCACGTTTAGACGTACACGCCACACCAAATGCTTTTGAGTTCTAACGTGTTGTTTAGGATATACAAGCTAATTTTGTACTATGTGTTATTTCTTCTTGTAAAGCTTAAGTGTTTCCAATATGTATGTATTTGTCTTTACTCTGCAACACTGTATTTCCTTATAACGTAGTATTCCTACTTTTCTTTCGGGAGAAAACTCTCCCGTGCATTCTCTTTTGAGGCTACACGTTTAGATGTACACGCCACACCAAATCTTTTTGAGTTACAACTTGTTGTTTAGGATATACAAGCTAATTTTTTAACGATGAATTATTTCTTCTCGTAAAGTTTGTTTCCAATATGTATATATTTGCCTCTACGCTGCAACACTGTATTTCCTTATAACGTGGTATTCTTACATATTCTTTCGAGAGAAAACTCTCCTGTGCGTTCTCTTTGGAGGCTACACGCTTAGACACCAAAGCTTTTCGAGGTACAACGTGTTGTTTAGGAAAAACAAGATAATTTCGCATGATGCGGGATTTCCTTAAAACGTGGTTTTCTGACAAATTTGACGAAAGAAAATTCTCCTGTGGGTTCTCTTTTGAGGATTCACGTTTAGACGTACACGCCACACCAAATGCTTTTGAGTTCTAACGTGTTGTTTAGGATATACAAGCTAATTTTGTACTATGTGTTATTTCTTCTTGTAAAGCTTAAGTGTTTCCAATATGTATGTATTTGTCTTTACTCTGCAACACTGTATTTCCTTATAACGTAGTATTCCTACTTTTCTTTCGGGAGAAAACTCTCCCGTGCATTCTCTTTTGAGGCTACACGTTTAGATGTACACGCCACACCAAATCTTTTTGAGTTACAACTTGTTGTTTAGGATATACAAGCTAATTTTTTAACGATGAATTATTTCTTCTCGTAAAGTTTGTTTCCAATATGTATATATTTGCCTCTACGCTGCAACACTGTATTTCCTTATAACGTGGTATTCTTACATATTCTTTCGAGAGAAAACTCTCCTGTGCGTTCTCTTTGGAGGCTACACGCTTAGACACCAAAGCTTTTCGAGTTACAACGTGTTTTTTAGGAAAAACAAGATAATTTCGCATGATGTGGGATTTCCTTAAAACGTGGTTTTCTGACAAATTTTGATGAAAGAAAATTCTCCTGTGGGTTCTCTTTTGAGGCTACACGTTTAGACGTACACGCCACACCAAATCCTTTCGAGTTATAACGTGTTGTTTAGGGTATACAAACTAATTTTTACTATGTGTTATTTCTTCTCGTAAAGCTTAAGTGTTTCCAATAAGTATTCATTTGTCTTTACTCTGCAACACTGTATTTCCTTATAACGTGGTATTCCTACATATTCTTTCGGAAGAAAACTCTCCTGTGCGTTCTCTTTTGAGGCTACCCTCTTAGACATACACGCACCACCAAAGCTTTTCGAGTTACATGTTGTTTAGGAAAAACAAGATAATTTCGCACGATGCGGTATTTCCTTAAAACGTGGTTTTCTGACAAATTTTGACGAAAGAAAACTCTCCTGTGGGTTCTCTTTTGAGGCTACACGTTTAGACATACACGCCACACCAAATCTTGTCGAGTTACAACATGTTGTTTAGGAGATACAAGCTAATTTTGCATGATGCGTTATTTCTTCTCCTAAAGTGTTTCCAATAAGTACATATTTGTCTAAATTCTGCAACACTGTATTTCCTTATAACGTGGTATTCTTACATATTCTTTGGAGAGAAAACTATCCTGTGCATTCTCTTTGGTGGCTACATGCTTAGACATACACGCACCACCAAAGCTTTTCGAGTTACAACGTGTTGATTAGGAAAAGCAAGATAATTTTGCACGATGCGTGATTTCCTTAAAACGTGGTTTTCTAACAAATTTTGACGAAAGAAAACTCTCCTGTGGGTTCTCTTTTGAGGCTACACTTTTAGACGTACACGCCACACCAAATCTTTTCGAGTTACAACGTGTTGTTTAGGACATACAAGCTAGTTTTGCAAGATGCGTTTTTTCTCTCATAAAGTGCTCCCATTACATACGTATTTTCTTTACTCTGCCACACTGTATTTCCTTATAACGTGGTATTCTTACATATTCTTTCGAGAGAAAACTCTCCTGTGCGTTCTCTTTGGAGGCTACAGGCTTAGACATTCACGCAACACCAAAGCTTTTCGAATTACAACGTGTTGTTTAGGAAAAACAAGATAATTTCGCATGATGCGGGATTCCCTTAAAACGTGGTTTTCTGAAAAGTGTTGACGAAAGAAAATTCTCCTGTGGGTTCTCTTTTGAGGCTACACGTTTAGATGTACACGCCACACAAAATCCTATCGAGTTATAACCTGTTGTTTAGGATATACAAGCTACTTTTGTACTATGTGTTATTTCTTCTCGTAAAGCTTAACTGTTTCCAATAAGTATGTATTTGTCTTTACTCTGCAACACTGTATTTCCTTATAACGTGGTATTCCTACATATTCTTTCGGGAGAAAAGTCCCCTGTGCGTTCTCTTTTGAGGCTACACGTTTAGACGTACACGCCACACCAAATCTTTTTGAGTTACAACTTGTTGTTTAGGAGATACAAGCTAATTTTTTTACGATGAATTATTTCTTCTCGTAAAGTTTAAGTGTTTCCAATACGTATGTACTTGCCTCTACTCTCCCACACTGTATTTCCTTATAACGTGATATTCTTACATATTCTTTCAAGAGAAAACTCTCCTGTGCGTTCTCTTTGGAGGCTACACGCTTAGACATTCACCCAACACCAAAGCTTTTCGAGTTACAACGTGTTGTTTAGGAAAAACAAGATAATTTCGCATGATGCGGGATTTCCTTAAAACGTGGTTTTCTGACAAATTTTGACGAAAGAAAATTCTCCTGTGGGTTCTCTTTTGAGGCTACACGTTTAGACGTACACGCCACACCAAATCCTTTCGAGTTATAACGTGTTGTTTAGGATATACAAGCTAATTTTGTACTATGTGTTATTTCGTCTCGTAAAGCTTAAGTGTTTCCAATAAGTATGTATTTGTCTTTACTCTGCAACACTGTATTTCCTTATAACGTGGTATTCCTACATATTCTTGAGGAAGAAAACTCTCCTGTGCGTTCTCTTTTGAGGCTACACGCTTAGACATACACGCACCACCAAAGCTTTTCGAGTTACAACATGTTGTTTAGGATAAACAAGATAATTTCGCACGATGCGGTATTTCCTTAAAACGTGGTTTTCTGACAAATTTTCACGAAAGAAAACTCTCCTGTGGGTTCTCTTTTGAGGCTACACGTTTAGACATACACGCCACACCAAATCTTGTCGAGTTACAACATGTTGTTTAGGAGATACAAGCTAATTTTGCATGATGCGTTATTTCTTCTCCTAAAGTGTTTCCAATAAGTACATATTTGTCTAAATTCTGCAACACTGTATTTCCTTATAACGTGGTATTCTTACATATTCTTTGGAGAGAAAACTATCCTGTGCATTCTCTTTGGTGGCTACATGCTTAGACATACACGCACCACCAAAGCTTTTCGAGTTACAACGTGTTGATTAGGAAAAACAAGATAATTTTGCACGATGCGGGATTTCCTTAAAACGTGGTTTTCTAACATATTTTGACGAAAGAAAACTCTCCTGTGGGTTCTCTTTTGAGGCTACACTTTTAGACGTACACGCCACACCAAATCTTTTCGAGTTACAACGTGTTGTTTAGGACATACAAGCTAGTATTGCAAGATGCGCTATTTCTCTCATAAAGTGCTCCCATTACATACGTATTTTCTTTACTCTGCCACACTGTATTTCCTTATAACGTGGTATTCTTACATATTCTTTCGAGAGAAAACTCTCCTGTGCGTTCTCTTTGGAGGCTACAGGCTTAGACATTCACGCAACACCAAAGTTTTTCGAGTTACAACGTGTTGTTTAGGAAAAACAAGATAATTTCGCATGATGCGGGATTCCCTTAAAACGTGGTTTTCTGAAAAGTGTTGACTAAAGAAAATTCTCCTGTGGGTTCTCTTTTGAGGCTACACGTTTAGATGTACACGCCACACAAAATCCTATCGAGTTATAACCTGTTGTTTAGGATATACAAGCTACTTTTGTACTATGTGTTATTTCTTCTCGTAAAGCTTAACTGTTTCCAATAAGTATGTATTTGTCTTTACTCTGCAACACTGTATTTCCTTATAACGTGGTATTCCTACATATTCTTTCGGGAGAAAAGTCCCCTGTGCGTTCTCTTTTGAGGCTACACGTTTAGACGTACACGCCACACCAAATCTTTTTGAGTTACAACTTGTTGTTTAGGAGATACAAGCTAATTTTTTTACTATGAATTATTTCTTCTCGTAAAGTTTAAGTGTTTCCAATACGTATGTACTTGTCTCTACTCTCCTACACTGTATTTCCTTATAACGTGATATTCTTACATATTCTTTCGAGAAAAAACTCTCCTGTGCGTTCTCTTTGGAGGCTACACGCTTAGACATTCACCCAACACCAAAGCTTTTCGAGTTACAACGTGTTGTTTAGGAAAAACAAGATAATTTCGCATGATGCGGGATTTCCTTAAAACGTGGTTTTCTGACGAATTTTGACGAAAGAAAATTCTCTTGTGGGTTCTCTTTTGAGGCTACACGTTTAGACGTACACGCCACACCAAATCCTTTCGAGTTATAACGTGTTGTTTAGGATATACAAGCTAATTTTGTACTATGTGTTATTTCGTCTCGTAAAGCTTAAGTGTTTCCAATAAGTATGTATTTGTCTTTACTCTGCAACACTGTATTTCCTTATAACGTGGTATTCCTACATATTCTTTCGGAAGAAAACTCTCCTGTGCGTTCTCTTTTGAGGCTACACGCTTAGACATACACGCACCACCAAAGCTTTTCGAGTTACAACATGTTGTTTAGGATAAACAAGATAATTTTGCACGATGCGGTATTTCCTTAAAACGTGGTTTTCTGACAAATTTTGACGAAAGAAAACTCTCCTGTGGGTTCTCTTTTGAGGCTACACGTTTAGCTACAAGCTAATTTTGTACTATGCGTTATTTCTTCTCGTAAAGAGTTTCCAATGCGTACGTATATGTCTTTACTCTGTAAAACTGTATTTCCTTATGAAGTAGTATTCTTACATATCCTTTCGAGAGAAAACTGTCCTTTGCCTTCTCTTTTGAGGCTACACACTTAGACATACACGCAACATGAAAGCTTTTCGACTTACAACGTGTTGTTTAGGAAAAACAAGATAATTTCGCACGATGCGGGATTTCCTTAAAACGTGATTTTCTGGAAAATTTTGACGAAAGAAAATTCTCCTTTTGGTTCTCTTTAGATGCTACATGTTAAGACGTACACGCCACAACAATTCTTTTCGAGATACAACGTGTAGTTTTGGAGATACAAGCTAATTTTGTACGATGCGTTATTTCTTCTCGTAAAGAGTTTCCAATGCGTACGTATATGTCTTTACTCTGCAAAACTGTATTTCCTCATGAAGTGGTATTCTTACATATCCTTTCGAGAGAAAACTGTCCTGTGCCTTCTCTTTTGAGGCTACACACTTAGACATACACGCAACATGAAAGCTTTTCGACTTACAACGTGTTGTTTAGGAAAAACAAGATAATTTCGCACGATGCGGGATTTCCTTAAAACGTGATTTTCTGAAAAATTTTGACGAAAGAAAATTCTCCTTTTGGTTCTCTTTAGATGCTACATGTTAAGACGTACACGGCACAACAATTCTTTTCGAGATACAACGTGTAGTTTTGGAGATACAAGCTAATTTTGTACGATGCGTTATTTCTTCTCGTAAAGAGTTTCCAATGCGTACGTATATGTCTTTACTCTGCAAAACTGTATTTCCTTATGAAGTGGTATTCTTACATATCCTTTCGAGAGAAAACTGTCCTTTGCCTTCTCTTTTGAGGCTACACACTTAGACATACACGCAACATGAAAGCTTTTCGACTTACAACGTGTTGTTTAGGAAAAACAAGATAATTTCGCACGATGCGGGATTTCCTTAAAACGTGATTTTCTGGAAAATTTTGACGAAAGAAAATTCTCCTTTTGGTTCTCTTTAGATGCTACATGTTAAGACGTACACGCCACAACAATTCTTTTCGAGATACAACGTGTAGTTTTGGAGATACAAGCTAATTTTGTACGATGCGTTATTTCTTCTCATAAAGAGTTTCCAATGCGTACGTATATGTCTTTACTCTGCAAAACTGTATTTCCTTATGAAGTGGTATTCTTACATATCCTTTCGAGAGAAAACTGTCCTGTGCCTTCTCTTTTGAGGCTACACACTTAGACATACACGCAACATGAAAGCTTTTCGACTTACAACGTGTTGTTTAGGAAAAACAAGATAATTTCGCACGATGCGGGATTTCCTTAAAACGTGATTTTCTGGAAAATTTTGACGAAAGAAAATTCTCCTTTTGGTTCTCTTTAGATGCTACATGTTAAGACGTACACGCCACAACAATTCTTTTCGAGATACAACGTGTAGTTTTGGAGATACAAGCTAATTTTGTACGATGCGTTATTTCTTCTCGTAAAGAGTTTCCAATGCGTACGTATATGTCTTTACTCTGCAAAACTGTATTTCCTTATGAAGTGGTATTCTTACATATCCTTTCGAGAGAAAACTGTCCTGTGCCTTCTCTTTTGAGGCTACACACTTAGACATACACGCAACATGAAAGCTTTTCGACTTACAACGTGTTGTTTAGGAAAAACAAGATAATTTCGCACGATGCGGGATTTCCTTAAAACGTGATTTTCTGAAAAATTTTGACGAAAGATAATTCTCCTTTTGGTTCTCTTTAGATGCTACATGTTAAGACGTACACGCCACAACAATTCTTTTCGAGATACAACGTGTAGTTTTGGAGATACAAGCTAATTTTGTACGATGCGTTATTTCTTCTCGTAAAGAGTTTCCAATGCGTACGTATATGTCTTTACTCTGCAAAACTGTATTTCCTTATGAAGTGGTATTCTTACATATCCTTTCGAGAGAAAACTGTCCTTTGCCTTCTCTTTTGAGGCTACACACTTAGACATACACGCAACATGAAAGCTTTTCGACTTACAACGTGTTGTTTAGGAAAAACAAGATAATTTCGCACGATGCGGGATTTCCTTAAAACGTGATTTTCTGAAAAATTTTGACGAAAGAAAATTCTCCTTTTGGTTCTCTTTAGATGCTACATGTTAAGACGTACACGGCACAACAATTCTTTTCGAGATACAACGTGTAGTTTTGGAGATACAAGCTAATTTTGTACGATGCGTTATTTCTTCTCGTAAAGAGTTTCCAATGCGTACGTATATGTCTTTACTCTGCAAAACTGTATTTCCTTATGAAGTGGTATTCTTACATATCCTTTCGAGAGAAAACTGTCCTTTGCCTTCTCTTTTGAGGCTACACACTTAGACATACACGCAACATGAAAGCTTTTCGACTTACAACGTGTTGTTTAGGAAAAACAAGATAATTTCGCACGATGCGGGATTTCCTTAAAACGTGATTTTCTGGAAAATTTTGACGAAAGAAAATTCTCCTTTTGGTTCTCTTTAGATGCTACATGTTAAGACGTACACGCCACAACAATTCTTTTCAAGATACAACGTGTAGTTTTGGAGATACAAGCTAATTTTGTACGATGCGTTATTTCTTCTCATAAAGAGTTTCCAATGCGTACGTATATGTCTTTACTCTGCAAAACTGTATTTCCTTATGAAGTGGTATTCTTACATATCCTTTCGAGAGAAAACTGTCCTTTGCCTTCTCTTTTGAGGCTACACACTTAGACATACACGCAACATGAAAGCTTTTCGACTTACAACGTGTTGTTTAGGAAAAACAAGATAATTTCGCACGATGCGGGATTTCCTTAAAACGTGATTTTCTGGAAAATTTTGACGAAAGAAAATTCTCCTTTTGGTTCTCTTTAGATGCTACATGTTAAGACGTACACGCCACAACAATTCTTTTCGAGATACAACGTGTAGTTTTGGAGATACAAGCTAATTTTGTACGATGCGTTATTTCTTCTCGTAAAGAGTTTCCAATGCGTACGTATATGTCTTTACTCTGCAAAACTGTATTTCCTTATGAAGTGGTATTCTTACATATCCTTTCGAGAGAAAACTGTCCTGTGCCTTCTCTTTTGAGGCTACACACTTAGACATACACGCAACATGAAAGCTTTTCGACTTACAACGTGTTGTTTAGGAAAAACAAGATAATTTCGCACGATGCGGGATTTCCTTAAAACGTGATTTTCTGAAAAATTTTGACGAAAGATAATTCTCCTTTTGGTTCTCTTTAGATGCTACATGTTAAGACGTACACGCCACAACAATTCTTTTCGAGATACAACGTGTAGTTTTGGAGATACAAGCTAATTTTGTACGATGCGTTATTTCTTCTCGTAAAGAGTTTCCAATGCGTACGTATATGTCTTTACTCTGCAAAACTGTATTTCCTTATGAAGTGGTATTCTTACATATCCTTTCGAGAGAAAACTGTCCTTTGCCTTCTCTTTTGAGGCTACACACTTAGACATACACGCAACATGAAAGCTTTTCGACTTACAACGTGTTGTTTAGGAAAAACAAGATAATTTCGCACAATGCGGGATTTCCTTAAAACGTGATTTCTTGAAAAATTTTGACGAAAGAAAATTCTCCTTTTGGTTCTCTTTAGATGCTACATGTTAAGACGTACACGCCACAACAATTCTTTTCGAGATACAACGTGTAGTTTTGGAGATACAAGCTAATTTTGTACGATGCGTTATTTCTTCTCGTAAAGAGTTTCCAATGCGTACGTATATGTCTTTACTCTGCAAAACTGTATTTCCTTATGAAGTGGTATTCTTACATATCCTTTCGAGAGAAAACTGTCCTGTGCCTTCTCTTTTGAGGCTACACACTTAGACATACACGCAACATGAAAGCTTTTCGACTTACAACGTGTTGTTTAGGAAAAACAAGATAATTTCGCACGATGCGGGATTTCCTTAAAACGTGATTTTCTGAAAAATTTTGACGAAAGAAAATTCTCCTTTTGGTTCTCTTTAGATGCTACATGTTAAGACGTACACGCCACAACAATTCTTTTCAAGATACAACGTGTAGTTTTGGAGATACAAGCTAATTTTGTACGATGCGTTATTTCTTCTCGTAAAGAGTTTCCAATGCGTACGTATATGTCTTTACTCTGCAAAACTGTATTTCCTTATGAAGTGGTATTCTTACATATCCTTTCGAGAGAAAACTGTCCTGTGCCTTCTCTTTTGAGGCTACACACTTAGACATACACGCAACATGAAAGCTTTTCGACTTACAACGTGTTGTTTAGGAAAAACAAGATAATTTCGCACGATGCGGGATTTCCTTAAAACGTGATTTTCTGAAAAATTTTGACGAAAGAAAATTCTCCTTTTGGTTCTCTTTAGATGCTACATGTTAAGACGTACACGCCACAACAATTCTTTTCGAGATACAACGTGTAGTTTTGGAGATACAAGCTAATTTTGTACGATGCGTTATTTCTTCTCGTAAAGAGTTTCCAATGCGTACGTATATGTCTTTACTCTGCAAAACTGTATTTCCTCATGAAGTGGTATTCTTACATATCCTTTCGAGAGAAAACTGTCCTGTGCCTTCTCTTTTGAGGCTACACACTTAGACATACACGCAACATGAAAGCTTTTCGACTTACAACGTGTTGTTTAGGAAAAACAAGATAATTTCGCACGATGCGGGATTTCCTTAAAACGTGATTTTCTGAAAAATTTTGACGAAAGAAAATTCTCCTTTTGGTTCTCTTTAGATGCTACATGTTAAGACGTACACGCCACAACAATTCTTTTCGAGATACAACGTGTAGTTTTGGAGATACAAGCTAATTTTGTACGATGCATTATTTCTTCTCGTAAAGAGTTTCCAATGCGTACGTATATTTCTTTACTCTGCAAAACTGTATTTCCTTATGAAGTGGTATTCTTACATATCCTTTCGAGAGAAAACTGTCCTGTGCCTTCTCTTTTGAGGCTACACACTTAGACATACACGCAACATGAAAGCTTTTCGACTTACAACGTGTTGTTTAGGAAAAACAAGATAATTTCGCACGATGCGGGATTTCCTTAAAACGTGATTTTCTGAAAAATTTTGACGAAAGAAAATTCTCCTTTTCGTTCTCTTTAGATGCTACATGTTAAAACGTACACGCCACAACAATTCTTTTCGAGATACAACGTGTAGTTTTGGAGATACAAGCTAATTTTGTACTATGCGTTATTTCTTCTCGTAAAGAGTTTCCAATGCGTACGTATATGTCTTTACTCTGCAAAACTGTATTTCCTCATGAAGTGGTATTCTTACATATCCTTTCGAGAGAAAACTGTCCTGTGCCTTCTCTTTTGAGGCTACACACTTAGACATACACGCAACATGAAAGCTTTTCGACTTACAACGTGTTGTTTAGGAAAAACAAGATAATTTCGCACGATGCGGGATTTCCTTAAAACGTGATTTTCTGAAAAATTTTGACGAAAGAAAATTCTCCTTTTGGTTCTCTTTAGATGCTACATGTTAAGACGTACACGCCACAACAATTCTTTTCGAGATACAACGTGTAGTTTTGGAGATACAAGCTAATTTTGTACGATGCGTTATTTCTTCTCGTAAAGAGTTTCCAATGCGTACGTATATGTCTTTACTCTGCAAAACTGTATTTCCTCATGAAGTGGTATTCTTACATATCCTTTCGAGAGAAAACTGTCCTGTGCCTTCTCTTTTGAGGCTACACACTTAGACATACACGCAACATGAAAGCTTTTCGACTTACAACGTGTTGTTTAGGAAAAACAAGATAATTTCGCACGATGCGGGATTTCCTTAAAACGTGATTTTCTGAAAAATTTTGACGAAAGAAAATTCTCCTTTTGGTTCTCTTTAGATGCTACATGTTAAGACGTACACGCCACAACAATTCTTTTCGAGATACAACGTGTAGTTTTGGAGATACAAGCTAATTTTGTACGATGCATTATTTCTTCTCGTAAAGAGTTTCCAATGCGTACGTATATTTCTTTACTCTGCAAAACTGTATTTCCTTATGAAGTGGTATTCTTACATATCCTTTCGAGAGAAAACTGTCCTGTGCCTTCTCTTTTGAGGCTACACACTTAGACATACACGCAACATGAAAGCTTTTCGACTTACAACGTGTTGTTTAGGAAAAACAAGATAATTTCGCACGATGCGGGATTTCCTTAAAACGTGATTTTCTGAAAAATTTTGACGAAAGAAAATTCTCCTTTTCGTTCTCTTTAGATGCTACATGTTAAAACGTACACGCCACAACAATTCTTTTCGAGATACAACGTGTAGTTTTGGAGATACAAGCTAATTTTGTACTATGCGTTATTTCTTCTCGTAAAGAGTTTCCAATGCGTACGTATATGTCTTTACTCTGCAAAACTGTATTTCCTCATGAAGTGGTATTCTTACATATCCTTTAGAGAGAAAACTGTCCTGTGCCTTCTCTTTTGAGGCTACACACTTAGACATACACGCAACATGAAAGCTTTTCGACTTACAACGTGTTGTTTAGGAAAAACAAGATAATTTCGCACGATGCGGGATTTCCTTAAAACGTGATTTTCTGAAAAATTTTGACGAAAGAAAATTCTCCTTTTGGTTCTCTTTAGATGCTACATGTTAAGACGTACACGCCACAACAATTCTTTTCGAGATACAACGTGTAGTTTTGGAGATACAAGCTAATTTTGTACGATGCGTTATTTCTTCTCGTAAAGAGTTTCCAATGCGTACGTATATGTCTTTACTCTGCAAAACTGTATTTCCTTATGAAGTGGTATTCTTACATATCCTTTCGAGAGAAAACTGTCCTGTGCCTTCTCTTTTGAGGCTACACACTTAGACATACACGCAACATGAAAGCTTTTCGACTTACAACGTGTTGTTTAGGAAAAACAAGATAATTTCGCACGATGCGGGATTTCCTTAAAACGTGATTTTCTGAAAAATTTTGACGAAAGAAAATTCTCCTTTTGGTTCTCTTTAGATGCTACATGTTAAGACGTACACGCCACAACAATTCTTTTCGAGATACAACGTGTAGTTTTGGAGATACAAGATAATTTTGTACGATGCGTTATTTCTTCTCGTAAAGAGTTTCCAATGCGTACGTATATGTCTTTACTCTGCAAAACTGTATTTCCTCATGAAGTGGTATTCTTACATATCCTTTCGAGAGAAAACTGTCCTGTGCCTTCTCTTTTGAGGCTACACACTTAGACATACACGCAACATGAAAGCTTTTCGACTTACAACGTGTTGTTTAGGAAAAACAAGATAATTTCGCACGATGCGGGATTTCCTTAAAACGTGATTTTCTGAAAAATTTTGACGAATGAAAATTCTCCTTTTGGTTCTCTTTAGATGCTACATGTTAAGACGTACACGCCACAACAATTCTTATCGAGATACAACGTGTAGTTTTGGAGATACAAGCTAATTTTGTACGATGCGTTATTTCTTCTCGTAAAGAGTTTCCAATGCGTACGTATATGTCTTTACTCTGCAAAACTGTATTTCCTTATGAAGTGGTATTCTTACATATCCTTTCGAGAGAAAACTGTCCTGTGCCTTCTCTTTTGAGGCTACACACTTAGACATACACGCAACATGAAAGCTTTTCGACTTACAACGTGTTGTTTAGGAAAAACAAGATAATTTCGCACGATGCGGGATTTCCTTAAAACGTGATTTTCTGAAAAATTTTGACGAAAGAAAATTCTCCTTTTGGTTCTCTTTAGATGCTACATGTTAAGACGTACACGCCACAACAATTCTTTTCGAGATACAACGTGTAGTTTTGGAGATACAAGCTAATTTTGTATGATGCGTTATTTCTTCTCATAAAGAGTTTCCAATGCGTACGTATATGTCTTTACTCTGCAAAACTGTATTTCCTCATGAAGTGATATTCTTACATATCCTTTCGAGAGAAAACTGTCCTGTGCCTTCTCTTTTGAGGCTACACACTTAGACATACACGCAACATAAAAGCTCTTCGACTTACAACGTGTTGTTTAGGAAAAACAAGATAATTTCGCACGATGCGGGATTTCCTTAAAACGTGATTTTCTGAAAAATTTTGACGAAAGAAAATTCTCCTTTTGGTTCTCTTTAGATGCTACATGTTAAGACGTACACGCCACAACAATTCTTTTCGAGATACAACGTGTAGTTTTGGAGATACAAGCTAATTTTGTACGATGCGTTATTTCTTCTCGTAAAGAGTTTCCAAGGCGTACGTATATGTCTTTACTCTGCAAAACTGTATTTCCTTATGAAGTGGTATTCTTACATATCCTTTCGAGAGAAAACTGTCCTGTGCCTTCTCTTTTGAGGCTACACACTTAGACATACACGCAACATGAAAGCTTTTCGACTTACAACGTGTTGTTTAGGAAAAACAAGATAATTTCGCACGATGCAGGATTTCCTTAAAACGTGATTTTCTGAAAAATTTTGACGAAAGAAAATTCTCCTTTTGGTTCTCTTTAGATGCTACATGTTAAGACGTACACGCCACAACAATTCTTTTCGAGATACAACGTGTAGTTTTGGAGATACAAGCTAATTTTGTACGATGCGTTATTTCTTCTCGTAAAGAGTTTCCAAGGCGTACGTATATGTCTTTACTCTGCAAAACTGTATTTCCTTATGAAGTGGTATTCTTACATATCCTTTCGAGAGAAAACTGTCCTGTGCCTTCTCTTTTGAGGCTACACACTTAGACATACACGCAACATGAAAGCTTTTCGACTTACAACGTGTTGTTTAGGAAAAACA
Organism: Apodemus sylvaticus; assembly: GCF_947179515.1. Classification (NCBI taxonomy): domain Eukaryota; kingdom Metazoa; phylum Chordata; class Mammalia; order Rodentia; family Muridae; genus Apodemus; species Apodemus sylvaticus. Next base: position 75,623 of record NW_026263106.1, on the reverse strand, counting down.
AGATAATTTCGCACGATGCGGGATTTCCTTAAAACGTGATTTTCTGAAAAATTTTGACGAAAGAAAATTCTCCTTTTGGTTCTCTTTAGATGCTACATGTTAAGACGTACACGCCACAACAATTCTTTTCGAGATACAACGTGTAGTTTTGGAGATACAAGCTAATTTTGTACGATGCGTTATTTCTTCTCGTAAAGAGTTTCCAATGCGTACGTATATGTCTTTACTCTGCAAAACTGTATTTCCTTATGAAGTGGTATTCTTACATATCCTTTCGAGAGAAAACTGTCCTGTGCCTTCTCTTTTGAGGCTACACACTTAGACATACACGCAACATGAAAGCTTTTCGACTTACAACGTGTTGTTTAGGAAAAACAAGATAATTTCGCACGATGCGGGATTTCCTTAAAACGTGATTTTCTGAAAAATTTTGACGAAAGAAAATTCTCCTTTTGGTTCTCTTTAGATGCTACATGTTAAGACGTACACGCCACAACAATTCTTTTCGAGATACAACGTGTAGTTTTGGAGATACAAGCTAATTTTGTACGATGCGTTATTTCTTCTCGTAAAGAGTTTCCAATGCGTACGTATATGTCTTTACTCTGCAAAACTGTATTTCCTCATGAAGTGGTATTCTTACATATCCTTTCGAGAGAAAACTGTCCTGTGCCTTCTCTTTTGAGGCTACACACTTAGACATACACGCAACATGAAAGCTTTTCGACTTACAAGGTGTTGTTTAGGAAAAACAAGATAATTTCGCACGATGCGGGATTTCCTTAAAACGTGATTTTCTGAAAAATTTTGACGAAAGAAAATTCTCCTTTTGGTTCTCTTTAGATGCTACATGTTAAGACGTAAACGCCACAACAATTCTTTTCGAGATACAACGTGTAGTTTTGGAGATACAAGCTAATTTTGTACGATGCGTTATTTCTTCTCATAAAGAGTTTCCAATGCGTACGTATATGTCTTTACTCTGCAAAACTGTATTTCCTTATGAAGTGGTATTCTTACATATCCTTTCGAGAGAAAACTGTCCTGTGCCTTCTCTTTTGAGGCTACACACTTAGACATACACGCAACATGAAAGCTTTTCGACTTACAACGTGTTGTTTAGGAAAAACAAGATAATTTCGCACGATGCGGGATTTCCTTAAAATGTGATTTTCTGAAAAATTTTGACGAAAGAAAATTCTCCTTTTGGTTCTCTTTAGATGCTACATGTTAAGACGTACATGCCACAACAATTCTTTTCGAGATACAACGTGTAGTTTTGGAGATACAAGCTAATTTTGTACGATGCGTTATTTCTTCTCATAAAGAGTTTCCAATGCGTACGTATATGTCTTTACTCTGCAAAACTGTATTTCCTCATGAAGTGATATTCTTACATATCCTTTCGAGAGAAAACTGTCCTGTGCCTTCTCTTTTGAGGCTACACACTTAGACATACACGCAACATGAAAGCTCTTCGACTTACAACGTGTTGTTTAGGAAAAACAAGATAATTTCGCACGATGCGGGATTTCCTTAAAACGTGATTTTCTGAAAAATTTTGACGAAAGAAAATTCTCCTTTTGGTTCTCTTTAGATGCTACATGTTAAGACGTACACGCCACAACAATTCTTTTCGAGATACAACGTGTAGTTTTGGAGATACAAGCTAATTTTGTACGATGCGTTATTTCTTCTCGTAAAGAGTTTCCAATGCGTACGTATATGTCTTTACTCTGCAAAACTGTATTTCCTTATGAAGTGGTATTCTTACATATCCTTTCGAGAGAAAACTGTCCTGTGCCTTCTCTTTTGAGGCTACACACTTAGACATACACGCAACATGAAAGCTTTTCGACTTACAACGTGTTGTTTAGGAAAAACAAGATAATTTCGCACGATGCGGGATTTCCTTAAAACGTGATTTTCTGAAAAATTTTGACGAAAGAAAATTCTCCTTTTGGTTCTCTTTAGATGCTACATGTTAAGACGTACACGCCACAACAATTCTTTTCGAGATACAACGTGTAGTTTTGGAGATACAAGCTAATTTTGTACGATGCGTTATTTCTTCTCGTAAAGAGTTTCCAATGTGTACGTATATGTCTTTACTCTGCAAAACTGTATTTCCTTATGAAGTGGTATTCTTACATATCCTTTCGAGAGAAAACTGTCCTGTGCCTTCTCTTTTGAGGCTACACACTTAGACATACACGCAACATGAAAGCTTTTCGACTTACAACGTGTTGTTTAGGAAAAACAAGATAATTTCGCACGATGCGGGATTTCCTTAAAACGTGATTTTCTGAAAAATTTTGACGAAAGAAAATTCTCCTTTTGGTTCTCTTTAGATGCTACATGTTAAGACGTACACGCCACAACAATTCTTTTCGAGATACAACGTGTAGTTTTGGAGATAGAAGCTAATTTTGTACGATGCGTTATTTCTTCTCGTAAAGAGTTTCCAATGCGTACGTATATGTCTTTACTCTGCAAAACTGTATTTCCTTATGAAGTGGTATTCTTACATATCCTTTCGAGAGAAAACTGTCCTGTGCCTTCTCTTTTGAGGCTACACACTTAGACATACACGCAACATGAAAGCTTTTCGACTTACAACGTGTTGTTTAGGAAAAACAAGATAATTTCGCACGATGCGGGATTTCCTTAAAATGTGATTTTCTGAAAAATTTTGACGAAAGAAAATTCTCCTTTTGGTTCTCTTTAGATGCTACATGTTAAGACGTACACGCCACAACAATTCTTTTCGAGATACAACGTGTAGTTTTGGAGATACAAGCTAATTTTGTACGATGCGTTATTTCTTCTCATAAAGAGTTTCCAATGCGTACGTATATGTCTTTACTCTGCAAAACTGTATTTCCTCATGAAGTGATATTCTTACATATCCTTTCGAGAGAAAACTGTCCTGTGCCTTCTCTTTTGAGGCTACACACTTAGACATACACGCAACATGAAAGCTCTTCGACTTACAACGTGTTGTTTAGGAAAAACAAGATAATTTCGCACGATGCGGGATTTCCTTAAAACGTGATTTTCTGAAAAATTTTGACGAAAGAAAATTCTCCTTTTGGTTCTCTTTAGATGCTACATGTTAAGACGTACACGCCACAACAATTCTTTTCGAGATACAACGTGTAGTTTTGGAGATACAAGCTAATTTTGTACGATGCGTTATTTCTTCTCGTAAAGAGTTTCCAATGCGTACGTATATGTCTTTACTCTGCAAAACTGTATTTCCTTATGAAGTGGTATTCTTACATATCCTTTCGAGAGAAAACTGTCCTGTGCCTTCTCTTTTGAGGCTACACACTTAGACATACACGCAACATGAAAGCTTTTCGACTTACAACGTGTTGTTTAGGAAAAACAAGATAATTTCGCACGATGCAGGATTTCCTTAAAACGTGATTTTCTGAAAAATTTTGACGAAAGAAAATTCTCCTTTTGGTTCTCTTTAGATGCTACATGTTAAGACGTACACGCCACAACAATTCTTTTCGAGATACAACGTGTAGTTTTGGAGATACAAGCTAATTTTGTACGATGCGTTATTTCTTCTCGTAAAGAGTTTCCAAGGCGTACGTATATGTCTTTACTCTGCAAAACTGTATTTCCTTATGAAGTGGTATTCTTACATATCCTTTCGAGAGAAAACTGTCCTGTGCCTTCTCTTTTGAGGCTACACACTTAGACATACACGCAACATGAAAGCTTTTCGACTTACAACGTGTTGTTTAGGAAAAACAAGATAATTTCGCACGATGCGGGATTTCATTAAAACGTGATTTTCTGAAAAATTTTGACGAAAGAAAATTCTCCTTTTGGTTCTCTTTAGATGCTACATGTTAAGACGTACACGCCACAACAATTCTTTTCGAGATACAACGTGTAGTTTTGGAGATACAAGCTAATTTTGTACGATGCGTTATTTCTTCTTGTAAAGAGTTTCCAATGCGTACGTATATGTCTTTACTCTGCAAAACTGTATTTCCTTATGAAGTGGTATTCTTACATATCCTTTCGAGAGAAAACTGTCCTGTGCCTTCTCTTTTGAGGCTACACACTTAGACATACACGCAACATGAAAGCTTTTCGACTTACAACGTGTTGTTTAGGAAAAACAAGATAATTTCGCACGATGCGGGATTTCCTTAAAACGTGATTTTCTGAAAAATTTTGACGAAAGAAAATTCTCCTTTTGGTTCTCTTTAGATGCTACATGTTAAGACGTACACGCCTCAACAATTCTTTTCGAGATACAACGTGTAGTTTTGGAGATACAAGCTAATTTTGTATGATGCGTTATTTCTTCTCGTAAAGAGTTTCCAATGCGTACGTATATGTCTTTACTCTGCAAAACTGTATTTCCTTATGAAGTGGTATTCTTACATATCCTTTCGAGAGAAAACTGTCCTGTGCCTTCTCTTTTGAGGCTACACACTTAGACATACACGCAACATGAAAGCTTTTCGACTTACAACGTGTTGTTTAGGAAAAACAAGATAATTTCGCACGATGCGGGATTTCCTTAAAACGTGATTTTCTGAAAAATTTTGACGAAAGAAAATTCTCCTTTTGGTTCTCTTTAGATGCTACATGTTAAGACGTACACGCCACAACAATTCTTTTCGAGATACAACGTGTAGTTTTGGAGATACAAGCTAATTTTGTACGATGCGTTATTTCTTCTCGTAAAGAGTTTCCAATGCGTACGTATATGTCTTTACTCTGCAAAACTGTATTTCCTTATGAAGTGGTATTCTTACATATCCTTTCGAGAGAAAACTGTCCTGTGCCTTCTCTTTTGAGGCTACACACTTAGACATACACGCAACATGAAAGCTTTTCGACTTACAACGTGTTGTTTAGGAAAAACAAGATAATTTCGCACGATGCGGGATTTCCTTAAAACGTGATTTTCTGAAAAATTTTGACGAAAGAAAATTCTCCTTTTGGTTCTCTTTAGATGCTACATGTTAAGACTTACACGCCACAACAATTGTTTTCGAGATACAACGTGTAGTTTTGGCGATACAAGCTAATTTTGTACGATGCGTTATTTCTTCTCGTAAAGAGTTTCCAATGCGTACGTATATGTCTTTACTCTGCAAAACTGTATTTCCTCATGAAGTGGTATTCTTACATATCCTTTCGAGAGAAAACTGTCCTGTGCCTTCTGTTTTGAGGCTACACACTTAGACATACACGCAACATGAAAGCTTTTCGACTTACAACGTGTTGTTTAGGAAAAACAAGATAATTTCGCACTATGCGGGATTTCCTTAAAACGTGATTTTCTGAAAAATTTTGACGAAAGAAAATTCTCCTTTTGGTTCTCTTTAGATGCTACATGTTAAGACGTACACGCCACAACAATTCTTTTCGAGATACAACGTGTAGTTTTGGCGATACAAGCTAATTTTGTACGATGCGTTATTTCTTCTCGTAAAGAGTTTCCAATGCGTACGTATATGTCTTTACTCTGCAAAACTGTATTTCCTCATGAAGTGGTATTCTTACATATCCTTTCGAGAGAAAACTGTCCTGTGCCTTCTGTTTTGAGGCTACACACTTAGACATACACGCAACATGAAAGCTTTTCGACTTACAACGTTTTGTTTAGGAAAAACAAGATAATTTCGCACGATGCGGGATTTCCTTAAAATGTGATTTTCTGAAAAATTTTGACGAAAGAAAATTCTCCTTTTGGTTCTCTTTAGATGCTACATGTTAAGACGTACACGCCACAACAATTCTTTTCGAGATACAACGTGTAGTTTTGGAGATACAAGCTAATTTTGTACGATGCGTTATTTCTTCTCGTAAAGAGTTTCCAATGCGTACGTATATGTCTTTACTCTGCAAAACTGTATTTCCTTATGAAGTGGTATTCTTACATATCCTTTCGAGAGAAAACTGTCCTGTGCCTTCTCTTTTGAGGCTACACACTTAGACATACACGCAACATGAAAGCTTTTCGACTTACAACGTGTTGTTTAGGAAAAACAAGATAATTTCGCACGATGCGGGATTTCCTTAAAACGTGATTTTCTGAAAAATTTTGACGAAAGAAAATTCTCCTTTTGGTTCTCTTTAGATGCTACATGTTAAGACGTACACGCCACAACAATTCTTTTCGAGATACAACGTGTAGTTTTGGAGATACAAGCTAATTTTGTACGATGCGTTATTTCTTCTCGTAAAGAGTTTCCAATGCGTACGTATATGTCTTTACTCTGCAAAACTGTATTTCCTCATGAAGTGGTATTCTTACATATCCTTTCGAGAGAAAACTGTCCTGTGCCTTCTCTTTTGAGGCTACACACTTAGACATACACGCAACATGAAAGCTTTTCGACTTACAACGTGTTGTTTAGGAAAAACAAGATAATTTCGCACGATGCGGGATTTCCTTAAAACGTGATTTTCTGAAAAATTTTGACGAAAGAAAATTCTCCTTTTGGTTCTCTTTAGATGCTACATGTTAAGACGTACACGCCACAACAATTCTTTTCGAGATACAACGTGTAGTTTTGGAGATACAAGCTAATTTTGTACGATGCGTTATTTCTTCTCGTAAAGAGTTTCCAATGCGTACGTATATGTCTTTACTCTGCAAAACTGTATTTCCTCATGAAGTGGTATTCTTACATATCCTTTCGAGAGAAAACTGTCCTGTGAATTCTCTTTTGAGGCTACACACTTAGACATACACGCAACATGAAAGCTTTTCGACTTACAACGTGTTGTTTAGGAAAAACAAGATAATTTCGCACGATGCGGGATTTCCTTAAAACGTGATTTTCTGAAAAATTTTGACGAAAGAAAATTCTCCTTTTGGTTCTCTTTAGATGCTACATGTTAAGACGTACACGCCACAACAATTCTTTTCGAGATACAACGTGTAGTTTTGGAGATACAAGCTAATTTTGTACGATGCGTTATTTCTTCTCGTAAAGAGTTTCCAATGCGTACGTATATGTCTTTACTCTGCAAAACTGTATTTCCTCATGAAGTGGTATTCTTACATATCCTTTCGAGAGAAAACTGTCCTGTGCCTTCTCTTTTGAGGCTACACACTTAGACATACACGGAACATGAAAGCTTTTCGACTTACAACGTGTTGTTTAGGAAAAACAAGATAATTTCGCACGATGCGGGATTTCCTTAAAACGTGATTTTCTGAAAAATTTTGACGAAAGAAAATTCTCCTTTTGGTTCTCTTTAGATGCTACATGTTAAGACGTACACGCCACAACAATTCTTTTCGAGATACAACGTGTAGTTTTGGAGATACAAGCTAATTTTGTACGATGCGTTATTTCTTCTCGTAAAGAGTTTCCAATGCGTACGTATATGTCTTTACTCTGCAAAACTGTATTTCCTTATGAAGTGGTATTCTTACATATCCTTTCGAGAGAAAACTGTCCTGTGCCTTCTCTTTTGAGGCTACACACTTAGACATACACGCAACATGAAAGCTTTTCGACTTACAACGTGTTGTTTAGGAAAAACAAGATAATTTCGCACGATGCGGGATTTCCTTAAAACGTGATTTTCTGAAAAATTTTGACGAAAGAAAATTCTCCTTTTGGTTCTCTTTAGATGCTACATGTTAAGACGTACAAGCCTCAACAATTCTTTTCGAGATACAACGTGTAGTTTTGGAGATACAAGCTAATTTTGTACGATGCGTTATTTCTTCTCGTAAAGAGTTTCCAATGCGTACGTATATGTCTTTACTCTGCAAAACTGTATTTCCTTATGAAGTGGTATTCTTACATATCCTTTCGAGAGAAAACTGTCCTGTGCCTTCTCTTTTGAGGCTACACACTTAGACATACACGCAACATGAAAGCTTTTCGACTTACAACGTGTTGTTTAGGAAAAACAAGATAATTTCGCACGATGCGGGATTTCCTTAAAACGTGATTTTCTGAAAAATTTTGACGAAAGAAAATTCTCCTTTTGGTTCTCTTTAGATGCTACATGTTAAGACGTACACGCCACAACAATTCTTTTCGAGATACAACGTGTAGTTTTGGAGATACAAGCTAATTTTGTACGATGCGTTATTTCTTCTCGTAAAGAGTTTCCAATGCGTACGTATATGTCTTTACTCTGCAAAACTGTATTTCCTTATGAAGTGGTATTCTTACATATCCTTTCGAGAGAAAACTGTCCTGTGCCTTCTCTTTTGAGGCTACACACTTAGACATACACGCAACATGAAAGCTTTTCGACTTACAACGTGTTGTTTAGGAAAAACAAGATAATTTCGCACGATGCGGGATTTCCTTAAAACGTGATTTTCTGAAAAATTTTGACGAAAGAAAATTCTCCTTTTGGTTCTCTTTAGATGCTACATGTTAAGACGTACACGCCACAACAATTCTTTTCGAGATACAACGTGTAGTTTTGGAGATACAAGCTAATTTTGTACGATGTGTTATTTCTTCTCGTAAAGAGTTTCCAATGCGTACGTATATGTCTTTACTCTGCAAAACTGTATTTCCTTATGAAGTGGTATTCTTACATATCCTTTCGAGAGAAAACTGTCCTGTGCCTTCTCTTTTGAGGCTACACACTTAGACATACACGCAACATGAAAGCTTTTCGACTTACAACGTGTTGTTTAGGAAAAACAAGATAATTTCGCACGATGCGGGATTTCCTTAAAACGTGATTTTCTGAAAAATTTTGACGAAAGAAAATTCTCCTTTTGGTTCTCTTTAGATGCTACATGTTAAGACGTACACGCCACAACAATTCTTTTCGAGATACAACGTGTAGTTTTGGAGATACAAGCTAATTTTGTACGATGCGTTATTTCTTCTCGTAAAGAGTTTCCAATGCGTACGTATATGTCTTTACTCTGCAAAACTGTATTTCCTCATGAAGTGGTATTCTTACATATCCTTTCGAGAGAAAACTGTCCTGTGCCTTCTCTTTTGAGGCTACACACTTAGACATACACGCAACATGAAAGCTTTTCGACTTACAACGTGTTGTTTAGGAAAAACAAGATAATTTCGCACGATGCGGGATTTCCTTAAAACATGATTTTCTGAAAAATTTTGACGAAAGAAAATTCTCCTTTTGGTTCTCTTTAGATGCTACATGTTAAGACGTACACGCCACAACAATTCTTTTCGAGATACAACGTGTAGTTTTGGAGATACAAGCTAATTTTGTACGATGCGTTATTTCTTCTCGTAAAGAGTTTCCAATGCGTACGTATATGTCTTTACTCTGCAAAACTGTATTTCCTTATGAAGTGGTATTCTTACATATCCTTTCGAGAGAAAACTGTCCTGTGCCTTCTCTTTTGAGGCTACACACTTAGACATACACGCAACATGAAAGCTTTTCGACTTACAACGTGTTGTTTAGGAAAAACAAGATAATTTCGCACGATGCGGGATTTCCTTAAAACGTGATTTTCTGAAAAATTTTGACGAAAGAAAATTCTCCTTTTGGTTCTCTTTAGATGCTACATGTTAAGACGTACACGCCACAACAATTCTTTTCGAGATACAACGTGTAGTTTTGGAGATACAAGCTAATTTTGTACGATGCGTTATTTCTTCTCGTAAAGAGTTTCCAATGCGTACGTATATGTCTTTACTCTGCAAAACTGTATTTCCTTATGAAGTGGTATTCTTACATATCCTTTCGAGAGAAAACTGTCCTGTGCCTTCTCTTTTGAGGCTACACACTTAAACATACATGCAACATGAAAGCTTTTCGACTTACAACGTGTTGTTTAGGAAAAACAAGATAATTTCGCACGATGCGGGATTTCCTTAAAATGTGATTTTCTGAAAAATTTTGACGAAAGAAAATTCTCCTTTTGGTTCTCTTTAGATGCTACATGTTAAGACGTACACGCCACAACAATTCTTTTCGAGATACAACGTGTAGTTTTGGAGATACTAGCTAATTTTGTACGATGCGTTATTTCTTCTCGTAAAGAGTTTCCAATGCGTACGTATATGTCTTTACTCTGCAAAACTGTATTTCCTCATGAAGTGATATTCTTACATATCCTTTCGAGAGAAAACTGTCCTGTGCCTTCTCTTTTGAGGCTACACACTTAGACATACACGCAACATGAAAGCTTTTCGACTTACAACGTGTTGTTTAGGAAAAACAAGATAATTTCGCACGATGCGGGATTTCCTTAAAACGTGATTTTCTGAAAAATTTTGACGAAAGAAAATTCTCCTTTTGGTTCTCTTTAGATGCTACATGTTAAGACGTACACGCCACAACAATTCTTTTCGAGATACAACGTGTAGTTTTGGAGATACAAGCTAATTTTGTACGATGCGTTATTTCTTCTCGTAAAGAGTTTCCAATGCGTACGTATATGTCTTTACTCTGCAAAACTGTATTTCCTTATGAAGTGGTATTCTTACATATCCTTTCGAGAGAAAACTGTCCTGTGCCTTCTCTTTTGAGGCTACACACTTAAACATACACGCAACATGAAAGGTTTTCGACTTACAACGTGTTGTTTAGGAAAAACAAGATAATTTCGCACGATGCGGGATTTCCTTAAAACGTGATTTTCTGAAAAATTTTGACGAAAGAAAATTCTCCTTTTGGTTCTCTTTAGATGCTACATGTTAAGACGTACACGCCACAACAATTCTTTTCGAGATACAACGTGTAGTTTTGGAGATACAAGCTAGTTTTTTACGATGCGTTATTTCTTCTCGTAAAGAGTTTCCAATGCGTACGTATATGTCTTTACTCTGCAAAACTGTATTTCCTCATGAAGTGATATTCTTACATATCCTTTCGAGAGAAAACTGTCCTGTGCCTTCTCTTTTGAGGCTACACACTTAGACATACACGCAACATGAAAGCTTTTCGACTTACAACGTGTTGTTTAGGAAAAACAAGATAATTTCGCACGATGCGGGATTTCCTTAAAACGTGATTTTCTGAAAAATTTTGACGAAAGAAAATTCTCCTTTTGGTTCTCTTTAGATGCTACATGTTAAGACGTACACGCCACAACAATTCTTTTCGAGATACAACGTGTAGTTTTGGAGATACAAGCTAATTTTGTACGATGCGTTATTTCTTCTCGTAAAGAGTTTCCAATGCGTACGTATATGTCTTTACTCTGCAAAACTGTATTTCCTTATGAAGTGGTATTCTTACATATCCTTTCGAGAGAAAACTGTCCTGTGCCTTCTCTTTTGAGGCTACACACTTAGACATACACGCAACATGAAAGCTTTTCGACTTACAACGTGTTGTTTAGGAAAAACAAGATAATTTCGCACGATGCGGGATTTCCTTAAAACGTGATTTTCTGAAAAATTTTGACGAAAGAAAATTCTCCTTTTGGTTCTCTTTAGATGCTACATGTTAAGACGTACACGCCACAACAATTCTTTTCGAGATACAACGTGTAGTTTTGGAGATACAAGCTAATTTTGTACGATGCGTTATTTCTTCTCGTAAAGAGTTTCCAATGCGTACGTATATGTCCTTACTCTGCAAAACTGTATTTCCTTATGAAGTGGTATTCTTACATATCCTTTCGAGAGAAAACTGTCCTGTGCCTTCTCTTTTGAGGCTACACACTTAGACATACACGCAACATGAAAGCTTTTCGACTTACAACGTGTTGTTTAGGAAAAACAAGATAATTTCGCACGATGCGGGATTTCCTTAAAACGTGATTTTCTGAAAAATTTTGACGAAAGAAAATTCTCCTTTTGGTTCTCTTTAGATGCTACATGTCAAGACGTACAAGCCTCAACAATTCTTTTCGAGATACAACGTGTAGTTTTGGAGATACAAGCTAATTTTGTACGATGCGTTATTTCTTCTCGTAAAGAGTTTCCAATGCGTACGTATATGTCTTTACTCTGCAAAACTGTATTTCCTTATGAAGTGGTATTCTTACATATCCTTTCGAGAGAAAACTGTCCTGTGCCTTCTCTTTTGAGGCTACACACTTAGACATACACGCAACATGAAAGCTTTTCGACTTACAACGTGTTGTTTAGGAAAAACAAGATAATTTCGCACGATGCGGGATTTCCTTAAAACGTGATTTTCTGAAAAATTTTGACGAAAGAAAATTCTCCTTTTGGTTCTCTTTAGATGCTACATGTTAAGACGTACACGCCACAACAATTCTTTTCGAGATACAACGTGTAGTTTTGGAGATACAAGCTAATTTTGTACGATGCGTTATTTCTTCTCGTAAAGAGTTTCCAATGCGTACGTATATGTCTTTACTCTGCAAAACTGTATTTCCTCATGAAGTGGTATTCTTACATATCCTTTCGAGAGAAAACTGTCCTGTGAATTCTCTTTTGAGGCTACACACTTAGACATACACGCAACATGAAAGCTTTTCGACTTACAACGTGTTGTTTAGGAAAAACAAGATAATTTCGCACGATGCGGGATTTCCTTAAAACGTGATTTTCTGAAAAATTTTGACGAAAGAAAATTCTCCTTTTGGTTCTCTTTAGATGCTACATGTTAAGACGTACACGCCACAACAATTCTTTTCGAGATACAACGTGTAGTTTTGGAGATACAAGCTAATTTTGTACGATGCGTTATTTCTTCTCTTAAAGAGTTTCCAATGCGTACGTATATGTCTTTACTCTGCAAAACTGTATTTCCTCATGAAGTGGTATTCTTACATATCCTTTCGAGAGAAAACTGTCCTGTGCCTTCTCTTTTGAGGCTACACACTTAGACATACACGCAACATGAAAGCTTTTCGACTTACAACGTGTTGTTTAGGAAAAACAAGATAATTTCGCACGATGCGGGATTTCCTTAAAACGTGATTTTCTGAAAAATTTTGACGAAAGAAAATTCTCCTTTTGGTTCTCTTTAGATGCTACATGTTAAGACGTACACGCCACAACAATTCTTTTCGAGATACAACGTGTAGTTTTGGAGATACAAGCTAATTTTGTAAGATGCGTTATTTCTTCTCGTAAAGAGTTTCCAATGCGTACGTATATGTCTTTACTCTGCAAAACTGTATTTCCTTATGAAGTGGTATTCTTACATATCCTTTCGAGAGAAAACTGTCCTGTGCCTTCTCTTTTGAGGCTACACACTTAGACATACACGCAACATGAAAGCTTTTCGACTTACAACGTGTTGTTTAGGAAAAACAAGATAATTTCGCACGATGCGGGATTTCCTTAAAACGTGATTTTCTGAAAAATTTTGACGAAAGAAAATTCTCCTTTTGGTTCTCTTTAGATGCTACATGTTAAGACGTACACGCCACAACAATTCTTTTCGAGATACAACGTGTAGTTTTGGAGATACAAGCTAATTTTGTACGATGCGTTATTTCTTCTCGTAAAGAGTTTCCAATGCGTACGTATATGTCTTTACTCTGCAAAACTGTATTTCCTCATGAAGTGGTATTCTTACATATCCTTTCGAGAGAAAACTGTCCTGTGAATTCTCTTTTGAGGCTACACACTTAGACATACACGCAACATGAAAGCTTTTCGACTTACAACGTGTTGTTTAGGAAAAACAAGATAATTTCGCACGATGCGGGATTTCCTTAAAACGTGATTTTCTGAAAAATTTTGACGAAAGAAAATTCTCCTTTTGGTTCTCTTTAGATGCTACTTGTTAAGACGTACACGCCACAACAATTCTTTTCGAGATACAACGTGTAGTTTTGGAGATACAAGCTAATTTTGTACGATGCGTTATTTCTTCTCGTAAAGAGTTTCCAATGCGTACGTATATGTCTTTACTCTGCAAAACTGTATTTCCTCATGAAGTGGTATTCTTACATATCCTTTCGAGAGAAAACTGTCCTGTGCCTTCTCTTTTGAGGCTACACACTTAGACATACACGCAACATGAAAGCTTTTCGACTTACAACGTGTTGTTTAGGAAAAACAAGATAATTTCGCACGATGCGGGATTTCCTTAAAACGTGATTTTCTGAAAAATTTTGACGAAAGAAAATTCTCCTTTTGGTTCTCTTTAGATGCTACATGTTAAGACGTACACGCCACAACAATTCTTTTCGAGATACAACGTGTAGTTTTGGAGATACAAGCTAATTTTGTACGATGCGTTATTTCTTCTCGTAAAGAGTTTCCAATGCGTACGTATATGTCTTTACTCTGCAAAACTGTATTTCCTTATGAAGTGGTATTCTTACATATCCTTTCGAGAGAAAACTGTCCTGTGCCTTCTCTTTTGAGGCTACACACTTAGACATACACGCAACATGAAAGCTTTTCGACTTACAACGTGTTGTTTAGGAAAAACAAGATAATTTCGCACGATGCGGGATTTCCTTAAAACGTGATTTTCTGAAAAATTTTGACGAAAGAAAATTCTCCTTTTGGTTCTCTTTAGATGCTACATGTTAAGACGTACACGCCACAACAATTCTTTTCGAGATACAACGTGTAGTTTTGGAGATACAAGCTAATTTTGTACGATGCGTTATTTCTTCTCGTAAAGAGTTTCCAATGCGTACGTATATGTCTTTACTCTGCAAAACTGTATTTCCTTATGAAGTGGTATTCTTACATATCCTTTCGAGAGAAAACTGTCCTGTGCCTTCTCTTTTGAGGCTACACACTTAGACATACACGCAACATGAAAGCTTTTCGACTTACAACGTGTTGTTTAGGAAAAACAAGATAATTTCGCACGATGCGGGATTTCCTTAAAACGTGATTTTCTGAAAAATTTTGACGAAAGAAAATTCTCCTTTTGGTTCTCTTTAGATGCTACATGTTAAGACGTACACGCCACAACAATTCTTTTCGAGATACAACGTGTAGTTTTGGAGATACAAGCTAATTTTGTACGATGCGTTATTTCTTCTCGTAAAGAGTTTCCAATGCGTACGTATATGTCTTTACTCTGCAAAACTGTATTTCCTTATGAAGTGGTATTCTTACATATCCTTTCGAGAGAAAACTGTCCTGTGCCTTCTCTTTTGAGGCTACACACTTAGACATACACGCAACATGAAAGCTTTTCGACTTACAACGTGTTGTTTAGGAAAAACAAGATAATTTCGCACGGTGCGGGATTTCCTTAAAACGTGATTTTCTGAAAAATTTTGACGAAAGAAAATTCTCCTTTTGGTTCTCTTTAGATGCTACATGTTAAGACGTACACGCCACAACAATTCTTTTCGAGATACAACGTGTAGTTTTGGAGATACAAGCTAATTTTGTACGATGCGTTATTTCTTCTCGTAAAGAGTTTCCAATGCGTACGTATATGTCTTTACTCTGCAAAACTGTATTTCCTTATGAAGTGGTATTCTTACATATCCTTTCGAGAGAAAACTGTCCTGTGCCTTCTCTTTTGAGGCTACACACTTAGACATACACGCAACATGAAAGCTTTTCGACTTACAACGTGTTGTTTAGGAAAAACAAGATAATTTCGCACGATGCGGGATTTCCTTAAAACGTGATTTTCTGAAAAATTTTGACGAAAGAAAATTCTCCTTTTGGTTCTCTTTAGATGCTACATGTTAAGACGTACACGCCACAACAATTCTTTTCGAGATACAACTTGTAGTTTTGGAGATACAAGCTAATTTTGTACGATGCGTTATTTCTTCTCGTAAAGAGTTTCCAATGCGTACGTATATGTCTTTACTCTGCAAAACTGTATTTCCTTATGAAGTGGTATTCTTACATATCCTTTCGAGAGAAAACTGTCCTGTGCCTTCTCTTTTGAGGCTACACACTTAGACATACACGCAACATGAAAGCTTTTCGACTTACAACGTGTTGTTTAGGAAAAACAAGATAATTTCGCACGATGCGGGATTTCCTTAAAACGTGATTTTCTGAAAAATTTTGACGAAAGAAAATTCTCCTTTTTGTTCTCTTTAGATGCTACATGTTAAGACGTACACGCCACAACAATTCTTTTCGAGATACAACGTGTAGTTTTGGAGATACAAGCTAATTTTGTACGATGCGTTATTTCTTCTCGTAAAGAGTTTCCAATGCGTACGTATATGTCTTTACTCTGCAAAACTGTATTTCCTCATGAAGTGGTATTCTTACATATCCTTTCGAGAGAAAACTGTCCTGTGCCTTCTCTTTTGAGGCTACACACTTAGACATACACGCAACATGAAAGCTTTTCGACTTACAACGTGTTGTTTAGGAAAAACAAGATAATTTCGCACGATGCGGGATTTCCTTAAAACGTGATTTTCTGAAAAATTTTGACGAAAGAAAATTCTCCTTTTGGTTCTCTTTAGATGCTACATGTTAAGACGTACACGCCACAACAATTCTTTTCGAGATACAACGTGTAGTTTTGGAGATACAAGCTAATTTTGTACGATGCTTTATTTCTTCTCGTAAAGAGTTTCCAATGCGTACGTATATGTCTTTACTCTGCAAAACTGTATTTCCTCATGAAGTGGTATTCTTACATATCCTTTCGAGAGAAAACTGTCCTGTGCCTTCTCTTTTGAGGCTACACACTTAGACATACACGCAACATGAAAGCTTTTCGACTTACAACGTGTTGTTTAGGAAAAACAAGATAATTTCGCACGATGCGGGATTTCCTTAAAACGTGATTTTCTGAAAAATTTTGACGAAAGAAAATTCTCCTTTTGGTTCTCTTTAGATGCTACATGTTAAGACGTACACGCCACAACAATTCTTTTCGAGATACAACGTGTAGTTTTGGAGATACAAGCTAATTTTGTACGATGCGTTATTTCTTCTCGTAAAGAGTTTCCAATGCGTACGTATATGTCTTTACTCTGCAAAACTGTATTTCCTCATGAAGTGGTATTCTTACATATCCTTTCGAGAGAAAACTGTCCTGTGAATTCTCTTTTGAGGCTACACACTTAGACATACACGCAACATGAAAGCTTTTCGACTTACAACGTGTTGTTTAGGAAAAACAAGATAATTTCGCACGATGCGGGATTTCCTTAAAACGTGATTTTCTGAAAAATTTTGACGAAAGAAAATTCTCCTTTTGGTTCTCTTTAGATGCTACTTGTTAAGACGTACACGCCACAACAATTCTTTTCGAGATACAACGTGTAGTTTTGGAGATACAAGCTAATTTTGTACGATGCGTTATTTCTTCTCGTAAAGAGTTTCCAATGCGTACGTATATGTCTTTACTCTGCAAAACTGTATTTCCTCATGAAGTGGTATTCTTACATATCCTTTCGAGAGAAAACTGTCCTGTGCCTTCTCTTTTGAGGCTACACACTTAGACATACACGCAACATGAAAGCTTTTCGACTTACAACGTGTTGTTTAGGAAAAACAAGATAATTTCGCACGATGCGGGATTTCCTTAAAACGTGATTTTCTGAAAAATTTTGACGAAAGAAAATTCTCCTTTTGGTTCTCTTTAGATGCTACATGTTAAGACGTACACGCCACAACAATTCTTTTCGAGATACAACGTGTAGTTTTGGAGATACAAGCTAATTTTGTACGATGCGTTATTTCTTCTCGTAAAGAGTTTCCAATGCGTACGTATATGTCTTTACTCTGCAAAACTGTATTTCCTTATGAAGTGGTATTCTTACATATCCTTTCGAGAGAAAACTGTCCTGTGCCTTCTCTTTTGAGGCTACACACTTAGACATACACGCAACATGAAAGCTTTTCGACTTACAACGTGTTGTTTAGGAAAAACAAGATAATTTCGCACGATGCGGGATTTCCTTAAAACGTGATTTTCTGAAAAATTTTGACGAAAGAAAATTCTCCTTTTGGTTCTCTTTAGATGCTACATGTTAAGACGTACACGCCACAACAATTCTTTTCGAGATACAACGTGTAGTTTTGGAGATACAAGCTAATTTTGTACGATGCGTTATTTCTTCTCGTAAAGAGTTTCCAATGCGTACGTATATGTCTTTACTCTGCAAAACTGTATTTCCTTATGAAGTGGTATTCTTACATATCCTTTCGAGAGAAAACTGTCCTGTGCCTTCTCTTTTGAGGCTACACACTTAGACATACACGCAACATGAAAGCTTTTCGACTTACAACGTGTTGTTTAGGAAAAACAAGATAATTTCGCACGATGCGGGATTTCCTTAAAACGTGATTTTCTGAAAAATTTTGACGAAAGAAAATTCTCCTTTTGGTTCTCTTTAGATGCTACATGTTAAGACGTACACGCCACAACAATTCTTTTCGAGATACAACGTGTAGTTTTGGAGATACAAGCTAATTTTGTACGATGCGTTATTTCTTCTCGTAAAGAGTTTCCAATGCGTACGTATATGTCTTTACTCTGCAAAACTGTATTTCCTTATGAAGTGGTATTCTTACATATCCTTTCGAGAGAAAACTGTCCTGTGCCTTCTCTTTTGAGGCTACACACTTAGACATACACGCAACATGAAAGCTTTTCGACTTACAACGTGTTGTTTAGGAAAAACAAGATAATTTCGCACGGTGCGGGATTTCCTTAAAACGTGATTTTCTGAAAAATTTTGACGAAAGAAAATTCTCCTTTTGGTTCTCTTTAGATGCTACATGTTAAGACGTACACGCCACAACAATTCTTTTCGAGATACAACGTGTAGTTTTGGAGATACAAGCTAATTTTGTACGATGCGTTATTTCTTCTCGTAAAGAGTTTCCAATGCGTACGTATATGTCTTTACTCTGCAAAACTGTATTTCCTTATGAAGTGGTATTCTTACATATCCTTTCGAGAGAAAACTGTCCTGTGCCTTCTCTTTTGAGGCTACACACTTAGACATACACGCAACATGAAAGCTTTTCGACTTACAACGTGTTGTTTAGGAAAAACAAGATAATTTCGCACGATGCGGGATTTCCTTAAAACGTGATTTTCTGAAAAATTTTGACGAAAGAAAATTCTCCTTTTGGTTCTCTTTAGATGCTACATGTTAAGACGTACACGCCACAACAATTCTTTTCGAGATACAACTTGTAGTTTTGGAGATACAAGCTAATTTTGTACGATGCGTTATTTCTTCTCGTAAAGAGTTTCCAATGCGTACGTATATGTCTTTACTCTGCAAAACTGTATTTCCTTATGAAGTGGTATTCTTACATATCCTTTCGAGAGAAAACTGTCCTGTGCCTTCTCTTTTGAGGCTACACACTTAGACATACACGCAACATGAAAGCTTTTCGACTTACAACGTGTTGTTTAGGAAAAACAAGATAATTTCGCACGATGCGGGATTTCCTTAAAACGTGATTTTCTGAAAAATTTTGACGAAAGAAAATTCTCCTTTTGGTTCTCTTTAGATGCTACATGTTAAGACGTACACGCCACAACAATTCTTTTCGAGATACAACGTGTAGTTTTGGAGATACAAGCTAATTTTGTACGATGCGTTATTTCTTCTCGTAAAGAGTTTCCAATGCGTACGTATATGTCTTTACTCTGCAAAACTGTATTTCCTCATGAAGTGGTATTCTTACATATCCTTTCGAGAGAAAACTGTCCTGTGCCTTCTCTTTTGAGGCTACACACTTAGACATACACGCAACATGAAAGCTTTTCGACTTACAACGTGTTGTTTAGGAAAAACAAGATAATTTCGCACGATGCGGGATTTCCTTAAAACGTGATTTTCTGAAAAATTTTGACGAAAGAAAATTCTCCTTTTGGTTCTCTTTAGATGCTACATGTTAAGACGTACACGCCACAACAATTCTTTTCGAGATACAACGTGTAGTTTTGGAGATACAAGCTAATTTTGTACGATGCTTTATTTCTTCTCGTAAAGAGTTTCCAATGCGTACGTATATGTCTTTACTCTGCAAAACTGTATTTCCTCATGAAGTGGTATTCTTACATATCCTTTCGAGAGAAAACTGTCCTGTGCCTTCTCTTTTGAGGCTACACACTTAGACATACACGCAACATGAAAGCTTTTCGACTTACAACGTGTTGTTTAGGAAAAACAAGATAATTACGCACGATGCGGGATTTCCTTAAAACGTGATTTTCTGAAAAATTTTGACGAAAGAAAATTCTCCTTTTGGTTCTCTTTAGATGCTACATGTTAAGACGTACACGCCACAACAATTCTTTTCGAGATACAACGTGTAGTTTTGGAGATACAAGCTAATTTTGTACGATGCGTTATTTCTTCTCGTAAAGAGTTTCCAATGCGTACGTATATGTCTTTACTCTGCAAAACTGTATTTCCTTATGAAGTGGTATTCTTACATATCCTTTCGAGAGAAAACTGTCCTGTGCCTTCTCTTTTGAGGCTACACACTTAGACATACACGCAACATGAAAGCTTTTCGACTTACAACGTGTTGTTTAGGAAAAACAAGATAATTTCGCACGATGCGGGATTTCCTTAAAACGTGATTTTCTGAAAAATTTTGACGAAAGAAAATTCTCCTTTTGGTTCTCTTTAGATGCTACATGTTAAGACGTACACGCCACAACAATTCTTTTCGAGATACAACGTGTAGTTTTGGAGATACAAGCTAATTTTGTACGATGCGTTATTTCTTCTCGTAAAGAGTTTCCAATGCGTACGTATATGTCTTTACTCTGCAAAACTGTATTTCCTTATGAAGTGGTATTCTTACATATCCTTTCGAGAGAAAACTGTCCTGTGCCTTCTCTTTTGAGGCTACACACTTAGACATACACGCAACATGAAAGCTTTTCGACTTACAACGTGTTGTTTAGGAAAAACAAGATAATTTCGCACGATGCGGGATTTCCTTAAAACGTGATTTTCTGAAAAATTTTGACGAAAGAAAATTCTCCTTTTGGTTCTCTTTAGATGCTACATGTTAAGACGTACACGCCACAACAATTCTTTTCGAGATACAACGTGTAGTTTTGGAGATACAAGCTAATTTTGTACGATGCGTTATTTCTTCTCGTAAAGAGTTTCCAATGCGTACGTATATGTCTTTACTCTGCAAAACTGTATTTCCTTATGAAGTGGTATTCTTACATATCCTTTCGAGAGAAAACTGTCCTGTGCCTTCTCTTTTGAGGCTACACACTTAGACATACACGCAACATGAAAGCTTTTCGACTTACAACGTGTTGTTTAGGAAAAACAAGATAATTTCGCACGGTGCGGGATTTCCTTAAAACGTGATTTTCTGAAAAATTTTGACGAAAGAAAATTCTCCTTTTGGTTCTCTTTAGATGCTACATGTTAAGACGTACACGCCACAACAATTCTTTTCGAGATACAACGTGTAGTTTTGGAGATACAAGCTAATTTTGTACGATGCGTTATTTCTTCTCGTAAAGAGTTTCCAATGCGTACGTATATGTCTTTACTCTGCAAAACTGTATTTCCTTATGAAGTGGTATTCTTACATATCCTTTCGAGAGAAAACTGTCCTGTGCCTTCTCTTTTGAGGCTACACACTTAGACATACACGCAACATGAAAGCTTTTCGACTTACAACGTGTTGTTTAGGAAAAACAAGATAATTTCGCACGATGCGGGATTTCCTTAAAACGTGATTTTCTGAAAAATTTTGACGAAAGAAAATTCTCCTTTTGGTTCTCTTTAGATGCTACATGTTAAGACGTACACGCCACAACAATTCTTTTCGAGATACAACTTGTAGTTTTGGAGATACAAGCTAATTTTGTACGATGCGTTATTTCTTCTCGTAAAGAGTTTCCAATGCGTACGTATATGTCTTTACTCTGCAAAACTGTATTTCCTTATGAAGTGGTATTCTTACATATCCTTTCGAGAGAAAACTGTCCTGTGCCTTCTCTTTTGAGGCTACACACTTAGACATACACGCAACATGAAAGCTTTTCGACTTACAACGTGTTGTTTAGGAAAAACAAGATAATTTCGCACGATGCGGGATTTCCTTAAAACGTGATTTTCTGAAAAATTTTGACGAAAGAAAATTCTCCTTTTGGTTCTCTTTAGATGCTACATGTTAAGACGTACACGCCACAACAATTCTTTTCGAGATACAACGTGTAGTTTTGGAGATACAAGCTAATTTTGTACGATGCGTTATTTCTTCTCGTAAAGAGTTTCCAATGCGTACGTATATGTCTTTACTCTGCAAAACTGTATTTCCTCATGAAGTGGTATTCTTACATATCCTTTCGAGAGAAAACTGTCCTGTGCCTTCTCTTTTGAGGCTACACACTTAGACATACACGCAACATGAAAGCTTTTCGACTTACAACGTGTTGTTTAGGAAAAACAAGATAATTTCGCACGATGCGGGATTTCCTTAAAACGTGATTTTCTGAAAAATTTTGACGAAAGAAAATTCTCCTTTTGGTTCTCTTTAGATGCTACATGTTAAGACGTACACGCCACAACAATTCTTTTCGAGATACAACGTGTAGTTTTGGAGATACAAGCTAATTTTGTACGATGCTTTATTTCTTCTCGTAAAGAGTTTCCAATGCGTACGTATATGTCTTTACTCTGCAAAACTGTATTTCCTCATGAAGTGGTATTCTTACATATCCTTTCGAGAGAAAACTGTCCTGTGCCTTCTCTTTTGAGGCTACACACTTAGACATACACGCAACATGAAAGCTTTTCGACTTACAACGTGTTGTTTAGGAAAAACAAGATAATTACGCACGATGCGGGATTTCCTTAAAACGTGATTTTCTGAAAAATTTTGACGAAAGAAAATTCTCCTTTTGGTTCTCTTTAGATGCTACATGTTAAGACGTACACGCCACAACAATTCTTTTCGAGATACAACGTGTAGTTTTGGAGATACAAGCTAATTTTGTACGATGCGTTATTTCTTCTCGTAAAGAGTTTCCAATGCGTACGTATATGTCTTTACTCTGCAAAACTGTATTTCCTCATGAAGTGGTATTCTTACATATCCTTTCGAGAGAAAACTGTCCTGTGCCTTCTCTTTTGAGGCTACACACTTAGACATACACGCAACATGAAAGCTTTTCGACTTACAACGTGTTGTTTAGGAAAAACAAGATAATTTCGCATGATGCGGGATTTCCTTAAAACGTGATTTTCTGAAAAATTTTGACGAAAGAAAATTCTCCTTTTGGTTCTCTTTAGATGCTACATGTTAAGACGTACACGCCACAACAATTCTTTTCGAGATACAACGTGTAGTTTTGGAGATACAAGCTAATTTTGTACGATGCGTTATTTCTTCTCGTAAAGAGTTTCCAATGCGTACGTATATGTCTTTACTCTGCAAAACTGTATTTCCTTATGAAGTGGTATTCTTACATATCCTTTCGAGAGAAAACTGTCCTGTGCCTTCTCTTTTGAGGCTACACACTTAGACATACACGCAACATGAAAGCTTTTCGACTTACAACGTGTTGTTTAGGAAAAACAAGATAATTTCGCACGATGCGGGATTTCCTTAAAACGTGATTTTCTGAAAAATTTTGACGAAAGAAAATTCTCCTTTTGGTTCTCTTTAGATGCTACATGTTAAGACGTACACGCCACAACAATTCTTTTCGAGATACAACGTGTAGTTTTGGAGATACAAGCTAATTTTGTACGATGCGTTATTTCTTCTCGTAAAGAGTTTCCAATGCGTACGTATATGTCTTTACTCTGCAAAACTGTATTTCCTTATGAAGTGGTATTCTTACATATCCTTTCGAGAGAAAACTGTCCTGTGCCTTCTCTTTTGAGGCTACACACTTAGACATACACGCAACATGAAAGCTTTTCGACTTACAACGTGTTGTTTAGGAAAAACAAGATAATTTCGCACGATGCGGGATTTCCTTAAAACGTGATTTTCTGAAAAATTTTGACGAAAGAAAATTCTCCTTTTGGTTCTCTTTAGATGCTACATGTTAAGACGTACACGCCACAACAATTCTTTTCGAGATACAACGTGTAGTTTTGGAGATACAAGCTAATTTTGTACGATGCGTTATTTCTTCTCGTAAAGAGTTTCCAATGCGTACGTATATGTCTTTACTCTGCAAAACTGTATTTCCTTATGAAGTGGTATTCTTACATATCCTTTCGAGAGAAAACTGTCCTGTGCCTTCTCTTTTGAGGCTACACACTTAGACATACACGCAACATGAAAGCTTTTCGACTTACAACGTGTTGTTTAGGAAAAACAAGATAATTTCGCACGATGCGGGATTTCCTTAAAACGTGATTTTCTGAAAAATTTTGACGAAAGAAAATTCTCCTTTTGGTTCTCTTTAGATGCTACATGTTAAGACGTACACGCCACAACAATTCTTTTCGAGATACAACGTGTAGTTTTGGAGATACAAGCTAATTTTGTACGATGCGTTATTTCTTCTCGTAAAGAGTTTCCAATGCGTACGTATATGTCTTTACTCTGCAAAACTGTATTTCCGTATGAAGTGGTATTCTTACATATCCTTTCGAGAGAAAACTGTCCTGTGCCTTCTCTTTTGAGGCTACACACTTAGACATACACGCAACATGAAAGCTTTTCGACTTACAACGTGTTGTTTAGGAAAACAAGATAATTTCGCACGATGCGGGATTTCCTTAAAACGTGATTTTCTGAAAAATTTTGACGAAAGAAAATTCTCCTTTTGGTTCTCTTTAGATGCTACATGTTAAGACGTACACGCCACAACAATTCTTTTCGAGATACAACGTGTAGTTTTGGAGATAGAAGCTAATTTTGTACGATGCGTTATTTCTTCTCGTAAAGAGTTTCCAATGCGTACGTATATGTCTTTACTCTGCAAAACTGTATTTCCTCATGAAGTGGTATTCTTACATATCCTTTCGAGAGAAAACTGTCCTGTGCCTTCTCTTTTGAGGCTACACACTTAGACATACACGCAACATGAAAGCTTTTCGACTTACAACGTGTTGTTTAGGAAAAACAAGATAATTTCGCACGATGCGGGATTTCCTTAAAACGTGATTTTCTGAAAAATTTTGACGAAAGAAAATTCTCCTTTTGGTTCTCTTTAGATGCTACATGTTAAGACGTACACGCCACAACAATTCTTTTCGAGATACAGTGTAGTTTTGGAGATACAAGCTAATTTTGTACGATGCGTTATTTCTTCTCGTAAAGAGTTTCCAATGCGTACGTATATGTCTTTACTCTGCAAAACTGTATTTCCTTATGAAGTGGTATTCTTACATATCCTTTCGAGAGAAAACTGTCCTGTGCCTTCTCTTTTGAGGCTACACACTTAGACATACACGCAACATGAAAGCTTTTCGACTTACAACGTGTTGTTTAGGAAAAACAAGATAATTTCGCACGATGCGGGATTTCCTTAAAACGTGATTTTCTGAAAAATTTTGACGAAAGAAAATTCTCCTTTTGGTTCTCTTTAGATGCTACATGTTAAGACGTACACAGCCACAACAATTCTTTTCGAGATACAACGTGTAGTTTTGGAGATACAAGCTAATTTTGTACGATGCGTTATTTCTTCTCGTAAAGAGTTTCCAATGCGTACGTATATGTCTTTACTCTGCAAAACTGTATTTCCTTATGAAGTGGTATTCTTACATATCCTTTCGAGAGAAAACTGTCCTGTGCCTTCTCTTTTGAGGCTACACACTTAGACATACACGCAACATGAAAGCTTTTCGACTTACAACGTGTTGTTTAGGAAAAACAAGATAATTTCGCACGATGCGGGATTTCCTTAAAACGTGATTTTCTGAAAAATTTTGACGAAAGAAAATTCTCCTTTTGGTTCTCTTTAGATGCTACATGTTAAGACGTACACGCCACAACAATTCTTTTCGAGATACAACGTGTAGTTTTGGAGATACAAGCTAATTTTGTACGATGCGTTATTTCTTCTCGTAAAGAGTTTCCAATGCGTACGTATATGTCTTTACTCTGCAAAACTGTATTTCCTTATGAAGTGGTATTCTTACATATCCTTTCGAGAGAAAACTGTCCTGTGCCTTCTCTTTTGAGGCTACACACTTAGACATACACGCAACATGAAAGCTTTTCGACTTACAACGTGTTGTTTAGGAAAAACAAGATAATTTCGCACGATGCGGGATTTCCTTAAAACGTGATTTTCTGAAAAATTTTGACGAAAGAAAATTCTCCTTTTGGTTCTCTTTAGATGCTACATGTTAAGACGTACACGCCACAACAATTCTTTTCGAGATACAACGTGTAGTTTTGGAGATACAAGCTAATTTTGTACGATGCGTTATTTCTTCTCGTAAAGAGTTTCCAATGCGTACGTATATGTCTTTACTCTGCAAAACTGTATTTCCTTATGAAGTGGTATTCTTACATATCCTTTCGAGAGAAAACTGTCCTGTGCCTTCTCTTTTGAGGCTACACACTTAGACATACACGCAACATGAAAGCTTTTCGACTTACAACGTGTTGTTTAGGAAAAACAAGATAATTTCGCACGATGCGGGATTTCCTTAAAAGGTGATTTTCTGAAAAATTTTGACGAAAGAAAATTCTCCTTTTGGTTCTCTTTAGATGCTACATGTTAAGACGTACACGCCACAACAATTCTTTTCGAGATACAACGTGTAGTTTTGGAGATACAAGCTAATTTTGTACGATGCGTTATTTCTTCTCGTAAAGAGTTTCCAATGCGTACGTATATGTCTTTACTCTGCAAAACTGTATTTCCTTATGAAGTGGTATTCTTACATATCCTTTCGAGAGAAAACTGTCCTGTGCCTTCTCTTTTGAGGCTACACACTTAGACATACACGCAACATGAAAGCTTTTCGACTTACAACGTGTTGTTTAGGAAAAACAAGATAATTTCGCACGATGCGGGATTTCCTTAAAACGTGATTTTCTGAAAAATTTTGACGAAAGAAAATTCTCCTTTTGGTTCTCTTTAGATGCTACATGTTAAGACGTACACGCCACAACAATTCTTTTCGAGATACAACGTGTAGTTTTGGAGATACAAGCTAATTTTGTACGATGCGTTATTTCTTCTCGTAAAGAGTTTCCAATGCGTACGTATATGTCTTTACTCTGCAAAACTGTATTTCCTTATGAAGTGGTATTCTTTCATATCCTTTCGAGAGAAAACTGTCCTGTGCCTTCTCTTTTGAGGCTACACACTTAGACATACACGCAACATGAAAGCTTTTCGACTTACAACGTGTTGTTTAGGAAAAACAAGATAATTTCGCACGATGCGGGATTTCCTTAAAACGTGATTTTCTGAAAAATTTTGACGAAAGAAAATTCTCCTTTTGGTTCTCTTTAGATGCTACATGTTAAGACGTACACGCCACAACAATTCTTTTCGAGATACAACGTGTAGTTTTGGAGATACAAGCTAATTTTGTACGATGCGTTATTTCTTCTCGTAAAGAGTTTCCAATGCGTACGTATATGTCTTTACTCTGCAAAACTGTATTTCCTTATGAAGTGGTATTCTTACATATCCTTTCGAGAGAAAACTGTCCTGTGCCTTCTCTTTTGAGGCTACACACTTAGACATACACGCAACATGAAAGCTTTTCGACTTACAACGTGTTGTTTAGGAAAAACAAGATAATTTCGCACGATGCGGGATTTCCTTAAAAGGTGATTTTCTGAAAAATTTTGACGAAAGAAAATTCTCCTTTTGGTTCTCTTTAGATGCTACATGTTAAGACGTACACGCCTCAACAATTCTTTTCGAGATACAACGTGTAGTTTTGGAGATACAAGCTAATTTTGTACGATGCGTTATTTCTTCTCGTAAAGAGTTTCCAATGCGTACGTATATGTCTTTACTCTGCAAAACTGTATTTCCTTATGAAGTGGTATTCTTACATATCCTTTCGAGAGAAAACTGTCCTGTGCCTTCTCTTTTGAGGCTACACACTTAGACATACTCGCAACATGAAAGCTTTTCGACTTACAACGTGTTTGTTTTAGGAAAAACAAGATAATTTCGCACGATGCGGGATTTCCTTAAAACGTGATTTTCTGAAAAATTTTGACGAAAGAAAATTCTCCTTTTGGTTCTCTTTAGATGCTACATGTTAAGACGTACACGCCTCAACAATTCTTTTCGAGATACAACGTGTAGTTTTGGAGATACAAGCTAATTTTGTACGATGCGTTATTTCTTCTCGTAAAGAGTTTCCAATGCGTACGTATATGTCTTTACTCTGCAAAACCTGTATTTCCTTATGAAGTGGTATTCTTACATATCCTTTCGAGAGAAAACTGTCCCTGTGCCTTCTCTTTTGAGGCTACACACTTAGACATACACGCAACATGAAAGCTTTTCGACTTACAACGTGTTGTTTAGGAAAAACAAGATAATTTCGCACGATGCGGGGATTTCCTTAAAACGTGATTTTCTGAAAAATTTTGACGAAAGAAAATTCTCCTTTTGGTTCTCTTTAGATGCTACATGTTAAGACGTACACGCCACAACAATTCTTTTCGAGATACAACGGTGTAGTTTTGGAGATACAAGCTAATTTTTTTACGATGCGTTATTTCTTCTCGTAAAGAGTTTCCAATGCGTACGTATATGTCTTTACTCTGCAAAACTGTATTTCCTCATGAAGTGGTATTCTTACATATCCTTTCGAGAGAAAACTGTCCTGTGCCTTCTCTTTTGAGGCTACACACTTAGACATACACGCAACATGAAAGCTTTTTCGACTTACAACGTGTTGTTTAGGAAAAACAAGATAATTTCGCACGATGCGGGATTTCCTTAAAACGTGATTTTCTGAAAAATTTTGACGAAAGAAAATTCTCCTTTTGGTTCTCTTTAGATGCTACATGTTAAGACGTACACGCCTCAACAATTCTTTTCGAGATACAACGTGTAGTTTTGGAGATACAAGCTAATTTTGTACGATGCGTTATTTCTTCTCGTAAAGAAGTTTCCAATGCGTACGTATATGTCTTTACTCTGCAAAACTGTATTTCCTTATGAAGTGGTATTCTTACATATCCTTTTCGAGAGAAAACTGTCCTGTGCCTTCTGTTTTGAGGCTACACACTTAGACATACACGCAACGTGAAAGCTTTTCGACTTACAACGTGTTGTTTAGGAAAAACAAGATAATTTCGCACGATGCGGGATTTCCTTAAAACGTGATTTTCTGAAAAATTTTGACGAAAGAAAATTCTCCTTTTGGTTCTCTTTAGATGCTACATGTTAAGACGTACACGCCACAACAATTCTTTTCGAGATACAACGTGTAGTTTTGGAGATACAAGCTAATTTTGTACGATGCGTTATTTCTTCTCGTAAAGAGTTTCCAATGCGTACGTATATGTCTTTACTCTGCAAAACTGTATTTCCTTATGAAGTGGTATTCTTACATATCCTTTCGAGAGAAAACTGTCCTGTGCCTTCTCTTTTGAGGCTACACACTTAGACATACACGCAACATGAAAGCTTTTCGACTTACAACGTGTTGTTTAGGAAAAACAAGATAATTTCGCACGATGCGGGATTTCCTTAAAACGTGATTTTCTGAAAAATTTTGACGAAAGAAAATTCTCCTTTTGGTTCTCTTTAGATGCTACATGTTAAGACGTACACGCCACAACAATTCTTTTCGAGATACAACGTGTAGTTTTGGAGATACAAGCTAATTTTGTACGATGCGTTATTTCTTCTCTTAAAGAGTTTCCAATGCGTACGTATATGTCTTTACTCTGCAAAACTGTATTTCCTTATGAAGTGGTATTCTTACATATCCTTTCGAGAGAAAACTGTCCTGTGCCTTCTCTTTTGAGGCTACACACTTAGACATACACGCAACATGAAAGCTTTTCGACTTACAACGTGTTGTTTAGGAAAAACAAGATAATTTCGCACGATGCGGGATTTCCTTAAAAGGTGATTTTCTGAAAAATTTTGACGAAAGAAAATTCTCCTTTTGGTTCTCTTTAGATGCTACATGTTAAGACGTACACGCCTCAACAATTCTTTTCGAGATACAACGTGTAGTTTTGGAGATACAAGCTAATTTTGTACGATGCGTTATTTCTTCTCGTAAAGAGTTTCCAATGCGTACGTATATGTCTTTACTCTGCAAAACTGTATTTCCTTATGAAGTGGTATTCTTACATATCCTTTCGAGAGAAAACTGTCCTGTGCCTTCTCTTTTGAGGCTACACACTTAGACATACACGCAACATGAAAGCTTTTCGACTTACAACGTGTTGTTTAGGAAAAACAAGATAATTTCGCACGATGCGGGATTTCCTTAAAACGTGATTTTCTGAAAAATTTTGACGAAAGAAAATTCTCCTTTTGGTTCTCTTTAGATGCTACATGTTAAGACGTACACGCCTCAACAATTCTTTTCGAGATACAACGTGTAGTTTTGGAGATACAAGCTAATTTTGTACGATGCGTTATTTCTTCTCGTAAAGAGTTTCCAATGCGTACGTATATGTCTTTACTCTGCAAAACTGTATTTCCTTATGAAGTGGTATTCTTACATATCCTTTCGAGAGAAAACTGTCCTGTGCCTTCTCTTTTGAGGCTACACACTTAGACATACACGCAACATGAAAGCTTTTCGACTTACAACGTGTTGTTTAGGAAAAACAAGATAATTTCGCACGATGCGGGATTTCCTTAAAACGTGATTTTCTGAAAAATTTTGACGAAAGAAAATTCTCCTTTTGGTTCTCTTTAGATGCTACATGTTAAGGACGTACACGCCACAACAATTCTTTTCGAGATACAACGTGTAGTTTTGGAGATACAAGCTAATTTTTTACGATGCGTTATTTCTTCTCGTAAAGAGTTTCCAATGCGTACGTATATGTCTTTACTCTGCAAAACTGTATTTCCTCATGAAGTGGTATTCTTACATATCCTTTCGAGAGAAAACTGTCCTGTGCCTTCTCTTTTGAGGCTACACACTTAGACATACACGCAACATGAAAGCTTTTCGACTTACAACGTGTTGTTTAGGAAAAACAAGATAATTTCGCACGATGCGGGATTTCCTTAAAACGTGATTTTCTGAAAAATTTTGACGAAAGAAAATTCTCCTTTTGGTTCTCTTTAGATGCTACATGTTAAGACGTACACGCCTCAACAATTCTTTTCGAGATACAACGTGTAGTTTTGGAGATACAAGCTAATTTTGTACGATGCGTTATTTCTTCTCGTAAAGAGTTTCCAATGCGTACGTATATGTCTTTACTCTGCAAAACTGTATTTCCTTATGAAGTGGTATTCTTACATATCCTTTCGAGAGAAAACTGTCCTGTGCCTTCTGTTTTGAGGCTACACACACTTAGACATACACGCAACATGAAAGCTTTTCGACTTACAACGTGTTGTTTAGGAAAAACAAGATAATTTCGCACGATGCGGGATTTCCTTAAAACGTGATTTTCTGAAAAATTTTGACGAAAGAAAATTCTCCTTTTGGTTCTCTTTAGATGCTACATGTTAAGACGTACACGCCACAACAATTCTTTTCGAGATACAACGTGTAGTTTTGGAGATACAAGCTAATTTTGTACGATGCGTTATTTCTTCTCGTAAAGAGTTTCCAATGCGTACGTATATGTCTTTACTCTGCAAAACTGTATTTCCTTATGAAGTGGTATTCTTACATATCCTTTCGAGAGAAAACTGTCCTGTGCCTTCTCTTTTGAGGCTACACACTTAGACATACACGCAACATGAAAGCTTTTCGACTTACAACGTGTTGTTTAGGAAAAACAAGATAATTTCGCACGATGCGGGATTTCCTTAAAACGTGATTTTCTGAAAAATTTTGACGAAAGAAAATTCTCCTTTTGGTTCTCTTTAGATGCTACATGTTAAGACGTACACGCCACAACAATTCTTTTCGAGATACAACGTGTAGTTTTGGAGATACAAGCTAATTTTGGACGATGCGTTATTTCTTCTCGTAAAGAGTTTCCAATGCGTACGTATATGTCTTTACTCTGCAAAACTGTATTTCCTTATGAAGTGGTATTCTTACATATCCTTTCGAGAGAAAACTGTCCTGTGCCTTCTCTTTTGAGGCTACACACTTAGACATACACGCAACATGAAAGCTTTTCGACTTACAACGTGTTGTTTAGGAAAAACAAGATAATTTCGCACGATGCGGGATTTCCTTAAAACGTGATTTTCTGAAAAATTTTGACGAAAGAAAATTCTCCTTTTGGTTCTCTTTAGATGCTACATGTTAAGACGTACACGCCTCAACAATTCTTTTCGAGATACAACGTGTAGTTTTGGAGATACAAGCTAATTTTGTACGATGCGTTATTTCTTCTCGTAAAGAGTTTCCAATGCGTACGTATATGTCTTTACTCTGCAAAACTATATTTCCTTATGAAGCGGTATTCTTACATATCCTTTCGAGAGAAAACTGTCCTGTGCCTTCTCTTTTGAGGCTACACACTTAGACATACACGCAACATGAAAGCTTTTCGACTTACAACGTGTTGTTTAGGAAAAACAAGATAATTTCGCACGATGCGGGATTTCCTTAAAACGTGATTTTCTGAAAAATTTTGACGAAAGAAAATTCTCCTTTTGGTTCTCTTTAGATGCTACATGTTAAGACGTACACGCCTCAACAATTCTTTTCGAGATACAACGTGTAGTTTTGGAGATACAAGCTAATTTTGTACGATGCGTTATTTCTTCTCGTAAAGAGTTTCCAATGCGTACGTATATGTCTTTACTCTGCAAAACTGTATTTCCTTATGAAGTGGTATTCTTACATATCCTTTCGAGAGAAAACTGTCCTGTGCCTTCTCTTTTGAGGCTACACACTTAGACATACACGCAACATGAAAGCTTTTCGACTTACAACGTGTTGTTTAGGAAAAACAAGATAATTTCGCACGATGCGGGATTTCCTTAAAACGTGATTTTCTGAAAAATTTTGACGAAAGAAAATTCTCCTTTTGGTTCTCTTTAGATGCTACATGTTAAGACGTACACGCCACAACAATTCTTTTCGAGATACAACGTGTAGTTTTGGAGATACAAGCTAATTTTTTACGATGCGTTATTTCTTCTCGTAAAGAGTTTCCAATGCGTACGTATATGTCTTTACTCTGCAAAACTGTATTTCCTCATGAAGTGGTATTCTTACATATCCTTTCGAGAGAAAACTGTCCTGTGCCTTCTCTTTTGAGGCTACACACTTAGACATACACGCAACATGAAAGCTTTTCGACTTACAACGTGTTGTTTAGGAAAAACAAGATAATTTCGCACGATGCGGGATTTCCTTAAAACGTGATTTTCTGAAAAATTTTGACGAAAGAAAATTCTCCTTTTGGTTCTCTTTAGATGCTACATGTTAAGACGTACACGCCTCAACAATTCTTTTCGAGATACAACGTGTAGTTTTGGAGATACAAGCTAATTTTGTACGATGCGTTATTTCTTCTCGTAAAGAGTTTCCAATGCGTACGTATATGTCTTTACTCTGCAAAACTGTATTTCCTTATGAAGTGGTATTCTTACATATCCTTTCGAGAGAAAACTGTCCTGTGCCTTCTGTTTTGAGGCTACACACTTAGACATACACGCAACATGAAAGCTTTTCGACTTACAACGTGTTGTTTAGGAAAAACAAGATAATTTCGCACGATGCGGGATTTCCTTAAAACGTGATTTTCTGAAAAATTTTGACGAAAGAAAATTCTCCTTTTGGTTCTCTTTAGATGCTACATGTTAAGACGTACACGCCACAACAATTCTTTTCGAGATACAACGTGTAGTTTTGGAGATACAAGCTAATTTTGTACGATGCGTTATTTCTTCTCGTAAAGAGTTTCCAATGCGTACGTATATGTCTTTACTCTGCAAAACTGTATTTCCTTATGAAGTGGTATTCTTACATATCCTTTCGAGAGAAAACTGTCCTGTGCCTTCTCTTTTGAGGCTACACACTTAGACATACACGCAACATGAAAGCTTTTCGACTTACAACGTGTTGTTTAGGAAAAACAAGATAATTTCGCACGATGCGGGATTTCCTTAAAACGTGATTTTCTGAAAAATTTTGACGAAAGAAAATTCTCCTTTTGGTTCTCTTTAGATGCTACATGTTAAGACGTACACGCCACAACAATTCTTTTCGAGATACAACGTGTAGTTTTGGAGATACAAGCTAATTTTGGACGATGCGTTATTTCTTCTCGTAAAGAGTTTCCAATGCGTACGTATATGTCTTTACTCTGCAAAACTGTATTTCCTTATGAAGTGGTATTCTTACATATCCTTTCGAGAGAAAACTGTCCTGTGCCTTCTCTTTTGAGGCTACACACTTAGACATACACGCAACATGAAAGCTTTTCGACTTACAACGTGTTGTTTAGGAAAAACAAGATAATTTCGCACGATGCGGTATTTCCTTAAAACGTGATTTTCTGAAAAATTTTGACGAAAGAAAATTCTCCTTTTGGTTCTCTTTAGATGCTACATGTTAAGACGTACACGCCTCAACAATTCTTTTCGAGATACAACGTGTAGTTTTGGAGATACAAGCTAATTTTGTACGATGCGTTATTTCTTCTCGTAAAGAGTTTCCAATGCGTACGTATATGTCTTTACTCTGCAAAACTGTATTTCCTTATGAAGTGGTATTCTTACATATCCTTTCGAGAGAAAACTGTCCTGTGCCTTCTCTTTTGAGGCTACACACTTAGACATACACGCAACATGAAAGCTTTTCGACTTACAACGTGTTGTTTAGGAAAAACAAGATAATTTCGCACGATGCGGGATTTCCTTAAAACGTGATTTTCTGAAAAATTTTGACGAAAGAAAATTCTCCTTTTGGTTCTCTTTAGATGCTACATGTTAAGACGTACACGCCACAACAATTCTTTTCGAGATACAACGTGTAGTTTTGGAGATACAAGCTAATTTTTTACGATGCGTTATTTCTTCTCGTAAAGAGTTTCCAATGCGTACGTATATGTCTTTACTCTGCAAAACTGTATTTCCTCATGAAGTGGTATTCTTACATATCCTTTCGAGAGAAAACTGTCCTGTGCCTTCTCTTTTGAGGCTACACACTTAGACATACACGCAACATGAAAGCTTTTCGACTTACAACGTGTTGTTTAGGAAAAACAAGATAATTTCGCACGATGCGGGATTTCCTTAAAACGTGATTTTCTGAAAAATTTTGACGAAAGAAAATTCTCCTTTTGGTTCTCTTTAGATGCTACATGTTAAGACGTACACGCCTCAACAATTCTTTTCGAGATACAACGTGTAGTTTTGGAGATACAAGCTAATTTTGTACGATGCGTTATTTCTTCTCGTAAAGAGTTTCCAATGCGTACTTATATGTCTTTACTCTGCAAAACTGTATTTCCTTATGAAGTGGTATTCTTACATATCCTTTCGAGAGAAAACTGTCCTGTGCCTTCTCTTTTGAGGCTACACACTTAGACATACACGCAACATGAAAGCTTTTCGACTTACAACGTGTTGTTTAGGAAAAACAAGATAATTTCGCACGATGCGGGATTTCCTTAAAACGTGATTTTCTGAAAAATTTTGACGAAAGAAAATTCTCCTTTTGGTTCTCTTTAGATGCTACATGTTAAGACGTACACGCCACAACAATTCTTTTCGAGATACAACGTGTAGTTTTGGAGATACAAGCTAATTTTGGACGATGCGTTATTTCTTCTCGTAAAGAGTTTCCAATGCGTACGTATATGTCTTTACTCTGCAAAACTGTATTTCCTTATGAAGTGGTATTCTTACATATCCTTTCGAGAGAAAACTGTCCTGTGCCTTCTCTTTTGAGGCTACACACTTAGACATACACGCAACATGAAAGCTTTTCGACTTACAACGTGTTGTTTAGGAAAAACAAGATAATTTCGCACGATGCGGGATTTCCTTAAAACGTGATTTTCTGAAAAATTTTGACGAAAGAAAATTCTCCTTTTGGTTCTCTTTAGATGCTACATGTTAAGACGTACACGCCTCAACAATTCTTTTCGAGATACAACGTGTAGTTTTGGAGATACAAGCTAATTTTGTACGATGCGTTATTTCTTCTCGTAAAGAGTTTCCAATGCGTACATATATGTCTTTACTCTGCAAAACTGTATTTCCTTATGAAGTGGTATTCTTACATATCCTTTCGAGAGAAAACTGTCCTGTGCCTTCTCTTTTGAGGCTACACACTTAGACATACACGCAACATGAAAGCTTTTCGACTTACAACGTGTTGTTTAGGAAAAACAAGATAATTTCGCACGATGCGGGATTTCCTTAAAACGTGATTTTCTGAAAAATTTTGACGAAAGAAAATTCTCCTTTTGGTTCTCTTTAGATGCTACATGTTAAGACGTACACGCCACAACAATTCTTTTCGAGATACAACGTGTAGTTTTGGAGATACAAGCTAATTTTGTACGATGCGTTATTTCTTCTCGTAAAGAGTTTCCAATGCGTACGTATATGTCTTTACTCTGCAAAACTGTATTTAATTATGAAGTGGTATTCTTACATATCCTTTCGAGAGAAAACTGTCCTGTGCCTTCTCTTTTGAGGCTACACACTTAGACATACACGCAACATGAAAGCTTTTCGACTTACAACGTGTTGTTTAGGAAAAACAAGATAATTTCGCACGATGCGGGATTTCCTTAAAACGTGATTTTCTGAAAAATTTTGACGAAAGAAAATTCTCCTTTTGGTTCTCTTTAGATGCTACATGTTAAGACGTACACGCCACAACAATTCTTTTCGAGATACAACGTGTAGTTTTGGAGATACAAGCTAATTTTGTACGATGCGTTATTTCTTCTCGTAAAGAGTTTCCAATGCGTACGTATATGTCTTTACTCTGCAAAACTGTATTTCCTTATGAAGTGGTATTCTTACATATCCTTTCGAGAGAAAACTGTCCTGTGCCTTCTCTTTTGAGGCTACACACTTAGACA
This sequence comes from Apodemus sylvaticus, assembly GCF_947179515.1. Lineage (NCBI taxonomy): Eukaryota > Metazoa > Chordata > Mammalia > Rodentia > Muridae > Apodemus > Apodemus sylvaticus. Next base: position 38,718 of record NW_026263106.1, on the reverse strand, counting down.
TACACGCAACATGAAAGCTTTTCGACTTACAACGTGTTGTTTAGGAAAAACAAGATAATTTCGCACGATGCGGGATTTCCTTAAAACGTGATTTTCTGAAAAATTTTGACGAAAGAAAATTCTCCTTTTGGTTCTCTTTAGATGCTACATGTTAAGACGTACACGCCACAACAATTCTTTTCGAGATACAACGTGTAGTTTTGGAGATACAAGCTAATTTTGTACGATGCGTTATTTCTTCTCGTAAAGAGTTTCCAATGCGTACGTATATGTCTTTACTCTGCAAAACTGTATTTCCTTATGAAGTGGTATTCTTACATATCCTTTCGAGAGAAAACTGTCCTGTGCCTTCTCTTTTGAGGCTACACACTTAGACATACACGCAACATGAAAGCTTTTCGACTTACAACGTGTTGTTTAGGAAAAACAAGATAATTTCGCACGATGCGGGATTTCCTTAAAACGTGATTTTCTGAAAAATTTTGACGAAAGAAAATTCTCCTTTTGGTTCTCTTTAGATGCTACATGTTAAGACGTACACGCCACAACAATTCTTTTCGAGATACAACGTGTAGTTTTGGAGATACAAGCTAATTTTGTACGATGCGTTATTTCTTCTCGTAAAGAGTTTCCAATGCGTAAGTATATGTCTTTACTCTGCAAAACTGTATTTCCTTATGAAGTGGTATTCTTACATATCCTTTCGAGAGAAAACTGTCCTGTGCCTTCTCTTTTGAGGCTACACACTTAGACATACACGCAACATGAAAGCTTTTCGACTTACAACGTGTTGTTTAGGAAAAACAAGATAATTTCGCACGATGCGGGATTTCCTTAAAACGTGATTTTCTGAAAAATTTTGACGAAAGAAAATTCTCCTTTTGGTTCTCTTTAGATGCTACATGTTAAGACGTACACGCCACAACAATTCTTTTCGAGATACAACGTGTAGTTTTGGAGATACAAGCTAATTTTGTACGATGCGTTATTTCTTCTCGTAAAGAGTTTCCAATGCGTACGTATATGTCTTTACTCTGCAAAACTGTATTTCCTTATGAAGTGGTATTCTTACATATCCTTTCGAGAGAAAACTGTCCTGTGCCTTCTCTTTTGAGGCTACACACTTAGACATACACGCAACATGAAAGCTTTTCGACTTACAACGTGTTGTTTAGGAAAAACAAGATAATTTCGCACGATGCGGGATTTCCTTAAAACGTGATTTTCTGAAAAATTTTGACGAAAGAAAATTCTCCTTTTGGTTCTCTTTAGATGCTACATGTTAAGACGTACACGCCACAACAATTCTTTTCGAGATACAACGTGTAGTTTTGGAGATACAAGCTAATTTTGTAAGATGCGTTATTTCTTCTCGTAAAGAGTTTCCAATGCGTACGTATATGTCTTTACTCTGCAAAACTGTATTTCCTTATGAAGTGGTATTCTTACATATCCTTTCGAGAGAAAACTGTCCTGTGCCTTCTCTTTTGAGGCTACACACTTAGACATACACGCAACATGAAAGCTTTTCGACTTACAACGTGTTGTTTAGGAAAAACAAGATAATTTCGCACGATGCGGGATTTCCTTAAAACGTGATTTTCTGAAAAATTTTGACGAAAGAAAATTCTCCTTTTGGTTCTTTTTAGATGCTACATGTTAAGACGTACACGCCACAACAATTCTTTTCGAGATACAACGTGTAGTTTTGGAGATACAAGCTAATTTTGTAAGATGCGTTATTTCTTCTCGTAAAGAGTTTCCAATGCGTACGTATATGTCTTTACTCTGCAAAACTGTATTTCCTTATGAAGTGGTATTCTTACATATCCTTTCGAGAGAAAACTGTCCTGTGCCTTCTCTTTTGAGGCTACACACTTAGACATACACGCAACATGAAAGCTTTTCGACTTACAACGTGTTGTTTAGGAAAAACAAGATAATTTCGCACGATGCGGGATTTCCTTAAAACGTGATTTTCTGAAAAATTTTGACGAAAGAAAATTCTCCTTTTGGTTCTCTTTAGATGCTACATGTTAAGACGTACACGCCACAACAATTCTTTTCGAGATACAACGTGTAGTTTTGGAGATACAAGCTAATTTTGTACGATGCGTTATTTCTTCTCGTAAAGAGTTTCCAATGCGTACGTATATGTCTTTACTCTGCAAAACTGTATTTCCTTATGAAGTGGTATTCTTACATATCCTTTCGAGAGAAAACTGTCCTGTGCCTTCTCTTTTGAGGCTACACACTTAGACATACACGCAACATGAAAGCTTTTCGACTTACAACGTGTTGTTTAGGAAAAACAAGATAATTTCGCACGATGCGGGATTTCCTTAAAACGTGATTTTCTGAAAAATTTTGACGAAAGAAAATTCTCCTTTTGGTTCTCTTTAGATGCTACATGTTAAGACGTACACGCCACAACAATTCTTTTCGAGATACAACGTGTAGTTTTGGAGATACAAGCTAATTTTGTACGATGCGTTATTTCTTCTCGTAAAGAGTTTCCAATGCGTACGTATATGTCTTTACTCTGCAAAACTGTATTTCCTTATGAAGTGGTATTCTTACATATCCTTTCGAGAGAAAACTGTCCTGTGCCTTCTCTTTTGAGGCTACACACTTAGACATACACGCAACATGAAAGCTTTTCGACTTACAACGTGTTGTTTAGGAAAAACAAGATAATTTCGCACGATGCGGGATTTCCTTAAAACGTGATTTTCTGAAAAATTTTGACGAAAGAAAATTCTCCTTTTGGTTCTCTTTAGATGCTACATGTTAAGACGTACACGCCTCAACAATTCTTTTCGAGATACAACGTGTAGTTTTGGAGATACAAGCTAATTTTGTACGATGCGTTATTTCTTCTCGTAAAGAGTTTCCAATGCGTACGTATATGTCTTTACTCTGCAAAACTGTATTTCCTTATGAAGTGGTATTCTTACATATCCTTTCGAGAGAAAACTGTCCTGTGCCTTCTCTTTTGAGGCTACACACTTAGACATACACGCAACATGAAAGCTTTTCGACTTACAACGTGTTGTTTAGGAAAAACAAGATAATTTCGCACGATGCGGGATTTCCATAAAACGTGATTTTCTGAAAAATTTTGACGAAAGAAAATTCTCCTTTTGGTTCTCTTTAGATGCTACATGTTAAGACGTACACGCCACAACAATTCTTTTCGAGATACAACGTGTAGTTTTGGAGATACAAGCTAATTTTGTACGATGCGTTATTTCTTCTCGTAAAGAGTTTCCAATGCGTACGTATATGTCTTTACTCTGCAAAACTGTATTTCCTTATGAAGTGGTATTCTTACATATCCTTTCGAGAGAAAACTGTCCTGTGCCTTCTCTTTTGAGGCTACACACTTAGACATACACGCAACATGAAAGCTTTTCGACTTACAACGTGTTGTTTAGGAAAAACAAGATAATTTCGCACGATGCGGGATTTCCTTAAAACGTGATTTTCTGAAAAATTTTGACGAAAGAAAATTCTCCTTTTGGTTCTCTTTAGATGCTACATGTTAAGACGTACACGCCACAACAATTCTTTTCGAGATACAACGTGTAGTTTTGGAGATACAAGCTAATTTTGTACGATGCGTTATTTCTTCTCCTAAAGAGTTTCCAATGCGTACGTATATGTCTTTACTCTGCAAAACTGTATTTCCTTATGAAGTGGTATTCTTACTTATCCTTTCGAGAGAAAACTGTCCTGTGCCTTCTCTTTTGAGGCTACACACTTAGACATACACGCAACATGAAAGCTTTTCGACTTACAACGTGTTGTTTAGGAAAAACAAGATAATTACGCACGATGCGGGATTTCCATAAAACGTGATTTTCTGAAAAATTTTGACGAAAGAAAATTCTCCTTTTGGTTCTCTTTAGATGCTACATGTTAAGACGTACACGCCACAACAATTCTTTTCGAGATACAACGTGTAGTTTTGGAGATACAAGCTAATTTTGTACGATGCGTTATTTCTTCTCGTAAAGAGTTTCCAATGCGTACGTATATGTCTTTACTCTGCAAAACTGTATTTCCTTATGAAGTGGTATTCTTACATATCCTTTCGAGAGAAAACTGTCCTGTGCCTTCTCTTTTGAGGCTACACACTTAGACATACACGCAACATGAAAGCTTTTCGACTTACAACGTGTTGTTTAGGAAAAACAAGATAATTTCGCACGATGCGGGATTTCCTTAAAACGTGATTTTCTGAAAAATTTTGACGAAAGAAAATTCTCCTTTTGGTTCTCTTTAGATGCTACATGTTAAGACGTACACGCCACAACAATTCTTTTCGAGATACAACGTGTAGTTTTGGAGATACAAGCTAATTTTGTACGATGCGTTATTTCTTCTCGTAAAGAGTTTCCAATGCGTACGTATATGTCTTTACTCTGCAAAACTGTATTTCCTTATGAAGTGGTATTCTTACATATCCTTTCGAGATAAAACTGTCCTGTGCCTTCTCTTTTGAGGCTACACACTTAAACATACACGCAACATGAAAGCTTTTCGACTTACAACGTGTTGTTTAGGAAAAACAAGATAATTTCGCACGATGCGGGATTTCCTTAAAACGTGATTTTCTGAAAAATTTTGACGAAAGAAAATTCTCCTTTTGGTTCTCTTTAGATGCTACATGTTAAGACGTACACGCCACAACAATTCTTTTCGAGATACAACGTGTAGTTTTGGAGATACAAGCTAGTTTTTTACGATGCGTTATTTCTTCTCGTAAAGAGTTTCCAATGCGTATGTATATGTCTTTACTCTGCAAAACTGTATTTCCTCATGAAGTGATATTCTTACATATCCTTTCGAGAGAAAACTGTCCTGTGCCTTCTCTTTTGAGGCTACACACTTAGACATACACGCAACATGAAAGCTTTTCGACTTACAACGTGTTGTTTAGGAAAAACAAGATAATTTCGCACGATGCGGGATTTCCTTAAAACGTGATTTTCTGAAAAATTTTGACGAAAGAAAATTCTCCTTTTGGTTCTCTTTAGATGCTACATGTTAAGACGTACACGCCACAACAATTCTTTTCGAGATACAACGTGTAGTTTTGGAGATACAAGCTAATTTTGTACGATGCGTTATTTCTTCTCGTAAAGAGTTTCCAATGCGTACGTATATGTCTTTACTCTGCAAAACTGTATTTCCTCATGAAGTGGTATTCTTACATATCCTTTCGAGAGAAAACTGTCCTGTGCCTTCTCTTTTGAGGCTACACACTTAGACATACACGCAACATGAAAGCTTTTCGACTTACAACGTGTTGTTTAGGAAAAACAAGATAATTTCGCACGATGCGGGATTTCCTTAAAACGTGATTTTCTGAAAAATTTTGACGAAAGAAAATTCTCCTTTTGGTTCTCTTTAGATGCTACATGTTAAGACGTACACGCCACAACAATTCTTTTCGAGATACAACGTGTAGTTTTGGAGATACAAGCTAATTTTGTACGATGCGTTATTTCTTCTCGTAAAGAGTTTCCAATGCGTACGTATATGTCTTTACTCTGCAAAACTGTATTTCCTTATGAAGTGGTATTCTTACATATCCTTTCGAGAGAAAACTGTCCTGTGCCTTCTCTTTTGAGGCTACACACTTAGACATACACGCAACATGAAAGCTTTTCGACTTACAACGTGTTGTTTAGGAAAAACAAGATAATTTCGCACGATGCGGGATTTCCTTAAAACGTGATTTTCTGAAAAATTTTGACGAAAGAAAATTCTCCTTTTGGTTCTCTTTAGATGCTACATGTTAAGACGTACACGCCACAACAATTCTTTTCGAGATACAACGTGTAGTTTTGGAGATACAAGCTAATTTTGTACGATGCGTTATTTCTTCTCGTAAAGAGTTTCCAATGCGTACGTATATGTCTTTACTCTGCAAAACTGTATTTCCTCATGAAGTGGTATTCTTACATATCCTTTCGAGAGAAAACTGTCCTGTGCCTTCTCTTTTGAGGCTACACACTTAGACATACACGCAACATGAAAGCTTTTCGACTTACAACGTGTTGTTTAGGAAAAACAAGATAATTTCGCACGATGCGGGATTTCCTTAAAACGTGATTTTCTGAAAAATTTTGACGAAAGAAAATTCTCCTTTTGGTTCTCTTTAGATGCTACATGTTAAGACGTACACGCCTCAACAATTCTTTTCGAGATACAACGTGTAGTTTTGGAGATACAAGCTAATTTTGTACGATGCGTTATTTCTTCTCGTAAAGAGTTTCCAATGCGTACGTATATGTCTTTACTCTGCAAAACTGTATTTCCTTATGAAGTGGTATTCTTACATATCCTTTCGAGAGAAAACTGTCCTGTGCCTTCTGTTTTGAGGCTACACACTTAGACATACACGCAACATGAAAGCTTTTCGACTTACAACGTGTTGTTTAGGAAAAACAAGATAATTTCGCACGATGCGGGATTTCCTTAAAACGTGATTTTCTGAAAAATTTTGACGAAAGAAAATTCTCCTTTTGGTTCTCTTTAGATGCTACATGTTAAGACGTACACGCCACAACAATTCTTTTCGAGATACAACGTGTAGTTTTGGAGATACAAGCTAATTTTGTACGATGCGTTATTTCTTCTCGTAAAGAGTTTCCAATGCGTACGTATATGTCTTTACTCTGCAAAACTGTATTTCCTTATGAAGTGGTATTCTTACATATCCTTTCGAGAGAAAACTGTCCTGTGCCTTCTCTTTTGAGGCTACACACTTAGACATACACGCAACATGAAAGCTTTTCGACTTACAACGTGTTGTTTAGGAAAAACAAGATAATTTCGCACGATGCGGGATTTCCTTAAAACGTGATTTTCTGAAAAATTTTGACGAAAGAAAATTCTCCTTTTGGTTCTCTTTAGATGCTACATGTTAAGACGTACACGCCACAACAATTCTTTTCGAGATACAACGTGTAGTTTTGGAGATACAAGCTAATTTTGGACGATGCGTTATTTCTTCTCGTAAAGAGTTTCCAATGCGTACGTATATGTCTTTACTCTGCAAAACTGTATTTCCTTATGAAGTGGTATTCTTACATATCCTTTCGAGAGAAAACTGTCCTGTGCCTTCTCTTTTGAGGCTACACACTTAGACATACACGCAACATGAAAGCTTTTCGACTTACAACGTGTTGTTTAGGAAAAACAAGATAATTTCGCACGATGCGGGATTTCCTTAAAACGTGATTTTCTGAAAAATTTTGACGAAAGAAAATTCTCCTTTTGGTTCTCTTTAGATGCTACATGTTAAGACGTACACGCCTCAACAATTCTTTTCGAGATACAACGTGTAGTTTTGGAGATACAAGCTAATTTTGTACGATGCGTTATTTCTTCTCGTAAAGAGTTTCCAATGCGTACATATATGTCTTTACTCTGCAAAACTGTATTTCCTTATGAAGTGGTATTCTTACATATCCTTTCGAGAGAAAACTGTCCTGTGCCTTCTCTTTTGAGGCTACACACTTAGACATACACGCAACATGAAAGCTTTTCGACTTACAACGTGTTGTTTAGGAAAAACAAGATAATTTCGCACGATGCGGGATTTCCTTAAAACGTGATTTTCTGAAAAATTTTGACGAAAGAAAATTCTCCTTTTGGTTCTCTTTAGATGCTACATGTTAAGACGTACACGCCACAACAATTCTTTTCGAGATACAACGTGTAGTTTTGGAGATACAAGCTAATTTTGTACGATGCGTTATTTCTTCTCGTAAAGAGTTTCCAATGCGTACGTATATGTCTTTACTCTGCAAAACTGTATTTCCTTATGAAGTGGTATTCTTACATATCCTTTCGAGAGAAAACTGTCCTGTGCCTTCTCTTTTGAGGCTACACACTTAGACATACACGCAACATGAAAGCTTTTCGACTTACAACGTGTTGTTTAGGAAAAACAAGATAATTTCGCACGATGCGGGATTTCCTTAAAACGTGATTTTCTGAAAAATTTTGACGAAAGAAAATTCTCCTTTTGGTTCTCTTTAGATGCTACATGTTAAGACGTACACGCCACAACAATTCTTTTCGAGATACAACGTGTAGTTTTGGAGATACAAGCTAATTTTGTACGATGCGTTATTTCTTCTCGTAAAGAGTTTCCAATGCGTACGTATATGTCTTTACTCTGCAAAACTGTATTTCCTTATGAAGTGGTATTCTTACATATCCTTTCGAGAGAAAACTGTCCTGTGCCTTCTCTTTTGAGGCTACACACTTAGACATACACGCAACATGAAAGCTTTTCGACTTACAACGTGTTGTTTAGGAAAAACAAGATAATTTCGCACGATGCGGGATTTCCTTAAAACGTGATTTTCTGAAAAATTTTGACGAAAGAAAATTCTCCTTTTGGTTCTCTTTAGATGCTACATGTTAAGACGTACACGCCACAACAATTCTTTTCGAGATACAACGTGTAGTTTTGGAGATACAAGCTAATTTTGTACGATGCGTTATTTCTTCTCGTAAAGAGTTTCCAATGCGTACGTATATGTCTTTACTCTGCAAAACTGTATTTCCTTATGAAGTGGTATTCTTACATATCCTTTCGAGAGAAAACTGTCCTGTGCCTTCTCTTTTGAGGCTACACACTTAGACATACACGCAACATGAAAGCTTTTCGACTTACAACGTGTTGTTTAGGAAAAACAAGATAATTTCGCACGATGCGGGATTTCCTTAAAACGTGATTTTCTGAAAAATTTTGACGAAAGAAAATTCTCCTTTTGGTTCTCTTTAGATGCTACATGTTAAGACGTACACGCCACAACAATTCTTTTCGAGATACAACGTGTAGTTTTGGAGATACAAGCTAATTTTGTACGATGCGTTATTTCTTCTCGTAAAGAGTTTCCAATGCGTACGTATATGTCTTTACTCTGCAAAACTGTATTTCCTTATGAAGTGGTATTCTTACATATCCTTTCGAGAGAAAACTGTCCTGTGCCTTCTCTTTTGAGGCTACACACTTAGACATACACGCAACATGAAAGCTTTTCGACTTACAACGTGTTGTTTAGGAAAAACAAGATAATTTCGCACGATGCGGGATTTCCTTAAAACGTGATTTTCTGAAAAATTTTGACGAAAGAAAATTCTCCTTTTGGTTCTTTTTAGATGCTACATGTTAAGACGTACACGCCACAACAATTCTTTTCGAGATACAACGTGTAGTTTTGGAGATACAAGCTAATTTTGTAAGATGCGTTATTTCTTCTCGTAAAGAGTTTCCAATGCGTACGTATATGTCTTTACTCTGCAAAACTGTATTTCCTTATGAAGTGGTATTCTTACATATCCTTTCGAGAGAAAACTGTCCTGTGCCTTCTCTTTTGAGGCTACACACTTAGACATACACGCAACATGAAAGCTTTTCGACTTACAACGTGTTGTTTAGGAAAAACAAGATAATTTCGCACGATGCGGGATTTCCTTAAAACGTGATTTTCTGAAAAATTTTGACGAAAGAAAATTCTCCTTTTGGTTCTCTTTAGATGCTACATGTTAAGACGTACACGCCACAACAATTCTTTTCGAGATACAACGTGTAGTTTTGGAGATACAAGCTAATTTTGTACGATGCGTTATTTCTTCTCGTAAAGAGTTTCCAATGCGTACGTATATGTCTTTACTCTGCAAAACTGTATTTCCTTATGAAGTGGTATTCTTACATATCCTTTCGAGAGAAAACTGTCCTGTGCCTTCTCTTTTGAGGCTACACACTTAGACATACACGCAACATGAAAGCTTTTCGACTTACAACGTGTTGTTTAGGAAAAACAAGATAATTTCGCACGATGCGGGATTTCCTTAAAACGTGATTTTCTGAAAAATTTTGACGAAAGAAAATTCTCCTTTTGGTTCTCTTTAGATGCTACATGTTAAGACGTACACGCCACAACAATTCTTTTCGAGATACAACGTGTAGTTTTGGAGATACAAGCTAATTTTGTACGATGCGTTATTTCTTCTCGTAAAGAGTTTCCAATGCGTACGTATATGTCTTTACTCTGCAAAACTGTATTTCCTTATGAAGTGGTATTCTTACATATCCTTTCGAGAGAAAACTGTCCTGTGCCTTCTCTTTTGAGGCTACACACTTAGACATACACGCAACATGAAAGCTTTTCGACTTACAACGTGTTGTTTAGGAAAAACAAGATAATTTCGCACGATGCGGGATTTCCTTAAAACGTGATTTTCTGAAAAATTTTGACGAAAGAAAATTCTCCTTTTGGTTCTCTTTAGATGCTACATGTTAAGACGTACACGCCACAACAATTCTTTTCGAGATACAACGTGTAGTTTTGGAGATACAAGCTAATTTTGTACGATGCGTTATTTCTTCTCGTAAAGAGTTTCCAATGCGTACGTATATGTCTTTACTCTGCAAAACTGTATTTCCTTATGAAGTGGTATTCTTACATATCCTTTCGAGAGAAAACTGTCCTGTGCCTTCTCTTTTGAGGCTACACACTTAGACATACACGCAACATGAAAGCTTTTCGACTTACAACGTGTTGTTTAGGAAAAACAAGATAATTTCGCACGATGCGGGATTTCCTTAAAACGTGATTTTCTGAAAAATTTTGACGAAAGAAAATTCTCCTTTTGGTTCTCTTTAGATGCTACATGTTAAGACGTACACGCCACAACAATTCTTTTCGAGGTACAACGTGTAGTTTTGGAGATACAAGCTAATTTTGTACGATGCGTTATTTCTTCTCGTAAAGAGTTTCCAATGCGTACGTATATGTCTTTACTCTGCAAAACTGTATTTCCTTATGAAGTGGTATTCTTACATATCCTTTCGAGAGAAAACTGTCCTGTGCCTTCTCTTTTGAGGCTACACACTTAGACATACACGCAACATGAAAGCTTTTCGACTTACAACGTGTTGTTTAGGAAAAACAAGATAATTTCGCACGATGCGGGATTTCCTTAAAACGTGATTTTCTGAAAAATTTTGACGAAAGAAAATTCTCCTTTTGGTTCTCTTTAGATGCTACATGTTAAGACGTACACGCCTCAACAATTCTTTTCGAGATACAACGTGTAGTTTTGGAGATACAAGCTAATTTTGTACGATGCGTTATTTCTTCTCGTAAAGAGTTTCCAATGCGTACGTATTTGTCTTTACTCTGCAAAACTGTATTTCCTTATGAAGTGGTATTCTTACATATCCTTTCGAGAGAAAACTGTCCTGTGCCTTCTCTTTTGAGGCTACACACTTAGACATACACGCAACATGAAAGCTTTTCGACTTACAACGTGTTGTTTAGGAAAAACAAGATAATTTCGCACGATGCGGGATTTCCATAAAACGTGATTTTCTGAAAAATTTTGACGAAAGAAAATTCTCCTTTTGGTTCTCTTTAGATGCTACATGTTAAGACGTACACGCCACAACAATTCTTTTCGAGATACAACGTGTAGTTTTGGAGATACAAGCTAATTTTGTACGATGCGTTATTTCTTCTCGTAAAGAGTTTCCAATGCGTACGTATATGTCTTTACTCTGCAAAACTGTATTTCCTTATGAAGTGGTATTCTTACATATCCTTTCGAGAGAAAACTGTCCTGTGCCTTCTCTTTTGAGGCTACACACTTAGACATACACGCAACATGAAAGCTTTTCGACTTACAACGTGTTGTTTAGGAAAAACAAGATAATTTCGCACGATGCGGGATTTCCTTAAAACGTGATTTTCTGAAAAATTTTGACGAAAGAAAATTCTCCTTTTGGTTCTCTTTAGATGCTACATGTTAAGACGTACACGCCACAACAATTCTTTTCGAGATACAACGTGTAGTTTTGGAGATACAAGCTAATTTTGTACGATGCGTTATTTCTTCTCGTAAAGAGTTTCCAATGCGTACGTATATGTCTTTACTCTGCAAAACTGTATTTCCTTATGAAGTGGTATTCTTACATATCCTTTCGAGAGAAAACTGTCCTGTGCCTTCTCTTTTGAGGCTACACACTTAGACATACACGCAACATGAAAGCTTTTCGACTTACAACGTGTTGTTTAGGAAAAACAAGATAATTTCGCACGATGCGGGATTTCCTTAAAACGTGATTTTCTGAAAAATTTTGACGAAAGAAAATTCTCCTTTTGGTTCTCTTTAGATGCTACATGTTAAGACGTACACGCCACAACAATTCTTTTCGAGATACAACGTGTAGTTTTGGAGATACAAGCTAATTTTGTACGATGCGTTATTTCTTCTCGTAAAGAGTTTCCAATGCGTACGTATATGTCTTTACTCTGCAAAACTGTATTTCCTTATGAAGTGGTATTCTTACATATCCTTTCGAGAGAAAACTGTCCTGTGCCTTCTCTTTTGAGGCTACACACTTAGACATACACGCAACATGAAAGCTTTTCGACTTACAACGTGTTGTTTAGGAAAAACAAGATAATTTCGCACGATGCGGGATTTCCTTAAAACGTGATTTTCTGAAAAATTTTGACGAAAGAAAATTCTCCTTTTGGTTCTCTTTAGATGCTACATGTTAAGACGTACACGCCTCAACAATTCTTTTCGAGATACAACGTGTAGTTTTGGAGATACAAGCTAATTTTGTACGATGCGTTATTTCTTCTCGTAAAGAGTTTCCAATGCGTACGTATATGTCTTTACTCTGCAAAACTGTATTTCCTTATGAAGTGGTATTCTTACATATCCTTTCGAGAGAAAACTGTCCTGTGCCTTCTCTTTTGAGGCTACACACTTAGACATACACGCAACATGAAAGCTTTTCGACTTACAACGTGTTGTTTAGGAAAAACAAGATAATTTCGCACGATGCGGGATTTCCATAAAACGTGATTTTCTGAAAAATTTTGACGAAAGAAAATTCTCCTTTTGGTTCTCTTTAGATGCTACATGTTAAGACGTACACGCCACAACAATTCTTTTCGAGATACAACGTGTAGTTTTGGAGATACAAGCTAATTTTGTACGATGCGTTATTTCTTCTCGTAAAGAGTTTCCAATGCGTACGTATATGTCTTTACTCTGCAAAACTGTATTTCCTTATGAAGTGGTATTCTTACATATCCTTTCGAGAGAAAACTGTCCTGTGCCTTCTCTTTTGAGGCTACACACTTAGACATACACGCAACATGAAAGCTTTTCGACTTACAACGTGTTGTTTAGGAAAAACAAGATAATTTCGCACGATGCGGGATTTCCTTAAAACGTGATTTTCTGAAAAATTTTGACGAAAGAAAATTCTCCTTTTGGTTCTCTTTAGATGCTACATGTTAAGACGTACACGCCACAACAATTCTTTTCGAGATACAACGTGTAGTTTTGGAGATACAAGCTAGTTTTTTACGATGCGTTATTTCTTCTCGTAAAGAGTTTCCAATGCGTATGTATATGTCTTTACTCTGCAAAACTGTATTTCCTCATGAAGTGATATTCTTACATATCCTTTCGAGAGAAAACTGTCCTGTGCCTTCTCTTTAGAGGCTACACACTTAGACATACACGCAACATGAAAGCTTTTCGACTTACAACGTGTTGTTTAGGAAAAACAAGATAATTTCGCACGATGCGGGATTTCCTTAAAACGTGATTTTCTGAAAAATTTTGACGAAAGAAAATTCTCCTTTTGGTTCTCTTTAGATGCTACATGTTAAGACGTACACGCCACAACAATTCTTTTCGAGATACAACGTGTAGTTTTGGAGATACAAGCTAATTTTGTACGATGCGTTATTTCTTCTCGTAAAGAGTTTCCAATGCGTACGTATATGTCTTTACTCTGCAAAACTGTATTTCCTCATGAAGTGGTATTCTTACATATCCTTTCGAGAGAAAACTGTCCTGTGCCTTCTCTTTTGAGGCTACACACTTAGACATACACGCAACATGAAAGCTTTTCGACTTACAACGTGTTGTTTAGGAAAAACAAGATAATTTCGCACGATGCGGGATTTCCTTAAAACGTGATTTTCTGAAAAATTTTGACGAAAGAAAATTCTCCTTTTGGTTCTCTTTAGATGCTACATGTTAAGACGTACACGCCACAACAATTCTTTTCGAGATACAACGTGTAGTTTTGGAGATACAAGCTAATTTTGTACGATGCGTTATTTCTTCTCGTAAAGAGTTTCCAATGCGTACGTATATGTCTTTACTCTGCAAAACTGTATTTCCTTATGAAGTGGTATTCTTACATATCCTTTCGAGAGAAAACTGTCCTGTGCCTTCTCTTTTGAGGCTACACACTTAGACATACACGCAACATGAAAGCTTTTCGACTTACAACGTGTTGTTTAGGAAAAACAAGATAATTTCGCACGATGCGGGATTTCCTTAAAACGTGATTTTCTGAAAAATTTTGACGAAAGAAAATTCTCCTTTTGGTTCTCTTTAGATGCTACATGTTAAGACGTACACGCCACAACAATTCTTTTCGAGATACAACGTGTAGTTTTGGAGATACAAGCTAATTTTGTACGATGCATTATTTCTTCTCGTAAAGAGTTTCCAATGCATACGTATATGTCTTTACTCTGCAAAACTGTATTTCCTTATGAAGTGGTATTCTTACATATCCTTTCGAGAGAAAACTGTCCTGTGCCTTCTCTTTTGAGGCTACACACTTAGACATACACGCAACATGAAAGCTTTTCGACTTACAACGTGTTGTTTAGGAAAAACAAGATAATTTCGCACGATGCGGGATTTCCTTAAAACGTGATTTCTGAAAAATTTTGACGAAAGAAAATTCTCCTTTTGGTTCTCTTTAGATGCTACATGTTAAGACGTACACGCCACAACAATTCTTTTCGAGATACAACGTGTAGTTTTGGAGATACAAGCTAATTTTGTACGATGCGTTATTTCTTCTCGTAAAGAGTTTCCAATGCGTACGTATATGTCTTTACTCTGCAAAACTGTATTTCCTTATGAAGTGGTATTCTTACATATCCTTTCGAGAGAAAACTGTCCTGTGCCTTCTCTTTTGAGGCTACACACTTAGACATACACGCAACATGAAAGCTTTTCGACTTACAACGTGTTGTTTAGGAAAAACAAGATAATTTCGCACGATGCGGGATTTCCTTAAAACGTGATTTTCTGAAAAATTTTGACGAAAGAAAATTCTCCTTTTGGTTCTCTTTAGATGATACATGTTAAGACGTACACGCCACAACAATTCTTTTCGAGATACAACGTGTAGTTTTGGAGATACAAGCTAATTTTGTACGATGCGTTATTTCTTCTCGTAAAGAGTTTCCAATGCGTACGTATATGTCTTTACTCTGCAAAACTGTATTTCCTTATGAAGTGGTATTCTTACATATCCTTTCGAGAGAAAACTGTCCTGTGCCTTCTCTTTTGAGGCTACACACTTAGACATACACGCAACATGAAAGCTTTTCGACTTACAACGTGTTGTTTAGGAAAAACAAGATAATTTCGCACGATGCGGGATTTCCTTAAAACGTGATTTTCTGAAAAATTTTGACGAAAGAAAATTCTCCTTTTGGTTCTCTTTAGATGCTACATGTTAAGACGTACACGCCACAACAATTCTTTTCGAGATACAACGTGTAGTTTTGGAGATACAAGCTAATTTTGTACGATGCGTTATTTCTTCTCGTAAAGAGTTTCCAATGCGTACGTATATGTCTTTACTCTGCAAAACTGTATTTCCTTATGAAGTGGTATTCTTACATATCCTTTCGAGAGAAAACTGTCCTGTGCCTTCTCTTTTGAGGCTACACACTTAGACATACACGCAACATGAAAGCTTTTCGACTTACAACGTGTTGTTTAGGAAAAACAAGATAATTTCGCACGATGCGGGATTTCCTTAAAACGTGATTTTCTGAAAAATTTTGACGAAAGAAAATTCTCCTTTTGGTTCTCTTTAGATGCTACATGTTAAGACGTACACGCCTCAACAATTCTTTTCGAGAAACAACGTGTAGTTTTGGAGATACAAGCTAATTTTGTACGATGCGTTATTTCTTCTCGTAAAGAGTTTCCAATGCGTACGTATATGTCTTTACTCTGCAAAACTGTATTTCCTTATGAAGTGGTATTCTTACATATCCTTTCGAGAGAAAACTGTCCTGTGCCTTCTCTTTTGAGGCTACACACTTAGACATACACGCAACATGAAAGCTTTTCGACTTACAACGTGTTGTTTAGGAAAAACAAGATAATTTCGCACGATGCGGGATTTCCTTAAAACGTGATTTTCTGAAAAATTTTGACGAAAGAAAATTCTCCTTTTGGTTCTCTTTAGATGCTACATGTTAAGACGTACACGCCACAACAATTCTTTTCGAGATACAACGTGTAGTTTTGGAGATACAAGCTAATTTTGTACGATGCGTTATTTCTTCTCGTAAAGAGTTTCCAATGCGTACGTATATGTCTTTACTCTGCAAAACTGTATTTCCTTATGAAGTGGTATTCTTACATATCCTTTCGAGAGAAAACTGTCCTGTGCCTTCTCTTTTGAGGCTACACACTTAGACATACACGCAACATGAAAGCTTTTCGACTTACAACGTGTTGTTTAGGAAAAACAAGATAATTTCGCACGATGCGGGATTTCCTTAAAACGTGATTTTCTGAAAAATTTTGACGAAAGAAAATTCTCCTTTTGGTTCTCTTTAGATGCTACATGTTAAGACGTACACGCCACAACAATTCTTTTCGAGATACAACGTGTAGTTTTGGAGATACAAGCTAATTTTGTACGATGCGTTATTTCTTCTCGTAAAGAGTTTCCAATGCGTACGTATATGTCTTTACTCTGCAAAACTGTATTTCCTTATGAAGTGGTATTCTTACATATCCTTTCGAGATAAAACTGTCCTGTGCCTTCTCTTTTGAGGCTACACACTTAAACATACACGCAACATGAAAGCTTTTCGACTTACAACGTGTTGTTTAGGAAAAACAAGATAATTTCGCACGATGCGGGATTTCCTTAAAACGTGATTTTCTGAAAAATTTTGACGAAAGAAAATTCTCCTTTTGGTTCTCTTTAGATGCTACATGTTAAGACGTACACGCCACAACAATTCTTTTCGAGATACAACGTGTAGTTTTGGAGATACAAGCTAGTTTTTTACGATGCGTTATTTCTTCTCGTAAAGAGTTTCCAATGCGTACGTATATGTCTTTACTCTGCAAAACTGTATTTCCTCATGAAGTGATATTCTTACATATCCTTTCGAGAGAAAACTGTCCTGTGCCTTCTCTTTTGAGGCTACACACTTAGACATACACGCAACATGAAAGCTTTTCGACTTACAACGTGTTGTTTAGGAAAAACAAGATAATTTCGCACGATGCGGGATTTCCTTAAAACGTGATTTTCTGAAAAATTTTGACGAAAGAAAATTCTCCTTTTGGTTCTCTTTAGATGCTACATGTTAAGACGTACACGCCACAACAATTCTTTTCGAGATACAACGTGTAGTTTTGGAGATACAAGCTAATTTTTTACGATGCGTTATTTCTTCTCGTAAAGAGTTTCCAATGCGTACGTATATGTCTTTACTCTGCAAAACTGTATTTCCTCATGAAGTGGTATTCTTACATATCCTTTCGAGAGAAAACTGTCCTGTGCCTTCTCTTTTGAGGCTACACACTTAGACATACACGCAACATGAAAGCTTTTCGACTTACAACGTGTTGTTTAGGAAAAACAAGATAATTTCGCACGATGCGGGATTTCCTTAAAACGTGATTTCTGAAAAATTTTGACGAAAGAAAATTCTCCTTTTGGTTCTCTTTCGATGCTACATGTTAAGACGTACACGCCACAACAATTCTTTTCGAGATACAACGTGTAGTTTTGGAGATACAAGCTAATTTTGTACGATGCGTTATTTCTTCTCGTAAAGAGTTTCCAATGCGTACGTATATGTCTTTACTCTGCAAAACTGTATTTCCTTATGAAGTGGTATTCTTACATATCCTTTCGAGAGAAAACTGTCCTGTGCCTTCTCTTTTGAGGCTACACACTTAGACATACACGCAACATGAAAGCTTTTCGACTTACAACGTGTTGTTTAGGAAAAACAAGATAATTTCGCACGATGCGGGATTTCCTTAAAACGTGATTTTCTGAAAAATTTTGACGAAAGAAAATTCTCCTTTTGGTTCTCTTTAGATGCTACATGTTAAGACGTACACGCCACAACAATTCTTTTCGAGATACAACGTGTAGTTTTGGAGATACAAGCTAATTTTGTACGATGCGTTATTTCTTCTCGTAAAGAGTTTCCAATGCGTACGTATATGTCTTTACTCTGCAAAACTGTATTTCCTTATGAAGTGGTATTCTTACATATCCTTTCGAGAGAAAACTGTCCTGTGCCTTCTCTTTTGAGGCTACACACTTAGACATACACGCAACATGAAAGCTTTTCGACTTACAACGTGTTGTTTAGGAAAAACAAGATAATTTCGCACGATGCGGGATTTCCTTAAAACGTGATTTTCTGAAAAATTTTGACGAAAGAAAATTCTCCTTTTGGTTCTCTTTAGATGCTACATGTTAAGACGTACACGCCTCAACAATTCTTTTCGAGATACAACGTGTAGTTTTGGAGATACAAGCTAATTTTGTACGATGCGTTATTTCTTCTCGTAAAGAGTTTCCAATGCGTACGTATATGTCTTGACTCTGCAAAACTGTATTTCCTTATGAAGTGGTATTCTTACATATCCTTTCGAGAGAAAACTGTCCTGTGCCTTCTCTTTTGAGGCTACACACTTAGACATACACGCAACATGAAAGCTTTTCGACTTACAACGTGTTGTTTAGGAAAAACAAGATAATTTCGCACGATGCGGGATTTCCTTAAAACGTGATTTTCTGAAAAATTTTGACGAAAGAAAATTCTCCTTTTGGTTCTCTTTAGATGCTACATGTTAAGACGTACACGCCACAACAATTCTTTTCGAGATACAACGTGTAGTTTTGGAGATACAAGCTAATTTTGTACGATGCGTTATTTCTTCTCGTAAAGAGTTTCCAATGCGTACGTATATGTCTTTACTCTGCAAAACTGTATTTCCTTATGAAGTGGTATTCTTACATATCCTTTCGAGAGAAAACTGTCCTGTGCCTTCTCTTTTGAGGCTACACACTTAGACATACACGCAACATGAAAGCTTTTCGACTTACAACGTGTTGTTTAGGAAAAACAAGATAATTTCGCACGATGCGGGATTTCCTTAAAACGTGATTTTCTGAAAAATTTTGACGAAAGAAAATTCTCCTTTTGGTTCTCTTTAGATGCTACATGTTAAGACGTACACGCCACAACAATTCTTTTCGAGATACAACGTGTAGTTTTGGAGATACAAGCTAATTTTGTACGATGCGTTATTTCTTCTCGTAAAGAGTTTCCAAAGCGTACGTATATGTCTTTACTCTGCAAAACTGTATTTCCTTATGAAGTGGTATTCTTACATATCCTTTCGAGAGAAAACTGTCCTGTGCCTTCTCTTTTGAGGCTACACACTTAGACATACACGCAACATGAAAGCTTTTCGACTTACAACGTGTTGTTTAGGAAAAACAAGATAATTTCGCACGATGCGGGATTTCCTTAAAACGTGATTTTCTGAAAAATTTTGACGAAAGAAAATTCTCCTTTTGGTTCTCTTTAGATGCTACATGTTAAGACGTACACGCCACAACAATTCTTTTCGAGATACAACGTGTAGTTTTGGAGATACAAGCTAATTTTGTACGATGCGTTATTTCTTCTCGTAAAGAGTTTCCAATGCGTACGTATATGTCTTTACTCTGCAAAACTGTATTTCCTTATGAAGTGGTATTCTTACATATCCTTTCGAGAGAAAACTGTCCTGTGCCTTCTCTTTTGAGGCTACACACTTAGACATACACGCAACATGAAAGCTTTTCGACTTACAACGTGTTGTTTAGGAAAAACAAGATAATTTCGCACGATGCGGGATTTCCTTAAAACGTGATTTTCTGAAAAATTTTGACGAAAGAAAATTCTCCTTTTGGTTCTCTTTAGATGCTACATGTTAAGACGTACACGCCACAACAATTCTTTTCGAGATACAACGTGTAGTTTTGGAGATACAAGCTAGTTTTTTACGATGCGTTATTTCTTCTCGTAAAGAGTTTCCAATGCGTACATATATGTCTTTACTCTGCAAAACTGTATTTCCTTATGAAGTGGTATTCTTACATATCCTTTCGAGAGAAAACTGTCCTGTGCCTTCTCTTTTGAGGCTACACACTTAGACATACACGCAACATGAAAGCTTTTCGACTTACAACGTGTTGTTTAGGAAAAACAAGATAATTTCGCACGATGCGGGATTTCCTTAAAACGTGATTTTCTGAAAAATTTTGACGAAAGAAAATTCTCCTTTTGGTTCTCTTTAGATGCTACATGTTAAGACGTACACGCCACAACAATTCTTTTCAAGATACAACGTGTAGTTTTGGAGATACAAGCTAATTTTGTACGATGCGTTATTTCTACTCGTAAAGAGTTTCCAATGCGTACGTATATGTCTTTACTCTGCAAAACTGTATTTCCTTATGAAGTGGTATTCTTACATATCCTTTCGAGAGAAAACTGTCCTGTGCCTTCTCTTTTGAGGCTACACACTTAGACATACACGCAACATGAAAGCTTTTCGACTTACAACGTGTTGTTTAGGAAAAACAAGATAATTTCGCACGATGCGGGATTTCCTTAAAACGTGATTTTCTGAAAAATTTTGACGAAAGAAAATTCTCCTTTTGGTTCTCTTTAGATGCTACATGTTAAGACGTACACGCCACAACAATTCTTTTCGAGATACAACGTGTAGTTTTGGAGATACAAGCTAATTTTGTACGATGCGTTATTTCTTCTCGTAAAGAGTTTCCAATGCGTACGTATATGTCTTTACTCTGCAAAACTGTATTTCCTTATGAAGTGGTATTCTTACATATCCTTTCGAGAGAAAACTGTCCTGTGCCTTCTCCTTTGAAGCTACACACTTAAACATACACGCAACATGAAAGCTTTTCGACTTACAACGTGTTGTTTAGGAAAAACAAGATAATTTCGCACGATGCGGGATTTCCTTAAAACGTGATTTTCTGAAAAATTTTGACGAAAGAAAATTCTCCTTTTGGTTCTCTTTAGATGCTACATGTTAAGACGTACACGCCACAACAATTCTTTTCGAGATACAACGTGTAGTTTTGGAGATACAAGCTAGTTTTTTACGATGCGTTATTTCTTCTCGTAAAGAGTTTCCAATGCGTACGTATATGTCTTTACTCTGCAAAACTGTATTTCCTCATGAAGTGATATTCTTACATATCCTTTCGAGAGAAAACTGTCCTGTGCCTTCTCTTTTGAGGCTACACACTTAGACATACACGCAACATGAAAGCTTTTCGACTTACAACGTGTTGTTTAGGAAAAACAAGATAATTTCGCACGATGCGGGATTTCCTTAAAACGTGATTTTCTGAAAAATTTTGACGAAAGAAAATTCTCCTTTTGGTTCTCTTTAGATGCTACATGTTAAGACGTACACGCCACAACAATTCTTTTCGAGATACAACGTGTAGTTTTGGAGATACAAGCTAATTTTGTACGATGCGTTATTTCTTCTCGTAAAGAGTTTCCAATGCGTACGTATATGTCTTTACTCTGCAAAACTGTATTTCCTTATGAAGTGGTATTCTTACATATCCTTTCGAGAGAAAACTGTCCTGTGCCTTCTCTTTTGAGGCTACACACTTAGACATACACGCAACATGAAAGCTTTTCGACTTACAACGTGTTGTTTAGGAAAAACAAGATAATTTCGCACGATGCGGGATTTCCTTAAAACGTGATTTTCTGAAAAATTTTGACGAAAGAAAATTCTCCTTTTGGTTCTCTTTAGATGCTACATGTTAAGACGTACACGCCACAACAATTCTTTTCGAGATACAACGTGTAGTTTTGGAGATACAAGCTAGTTTTTTACGATGCGTTATTTCTTCTCGTAAAGAGTTTCCAATGCGTACGTATATGTCTTTACTCTGCAAAACTGTATTTCCTTATGAAGTGGTATTCTTACATATCCTTTCGAGAGAAAACTGTCCTGTGCCTTCTCTTTTTAGGCTACACACTTAGACATACACGCAACATGAAAGCTTTTCGACTTACAACGTGTTGTTTAGGAAAAACAAGATAATTTCGCACGATGCGGGATTTCCTTAAAACGTGATTTTCTGAAAA
The DNA here is from genome assembly GCF_947179515.1 of Apodemus sylvaticus. Lineage (NCBI taxonomy): Eukaryota > Metazoa > Chordata > Mammalia > Rodentia > Muridae > Apodemus > Apodemus sylvaticus. The sequence goes on along the minus strand of NW_026263106.1, from coordinate 16,375 downwards.
ATTTTGACGAAAGAAAATTCTCCTTTTGGTTCTCTTTAGATGCTACATGTTAAGACGTACACGCCACAACAATTCTTTTCAAGATACAACGTGTAGTTTTGGAGATACAAGCTAATTTTGTACGATGCGTTATTTCTACTCGTAAAGAGTTTCCAATGCGTACGTATATGTCTTTACTCTGCAAAACTGTATTTCCTTATGAAGTGGTATTCTTACATATCCTTTCGAGAGAAAACTGTCCTGTGCCTTCTCTTTTGAGGCTACACACTTAGACATACACGCAACATGAAAGCTTTTCGACTTACAACGTGTTGTTTAGGAAAAACAAGATAATTTCGCACGATGCGGGATTTCCTTAAAACGTGATTTTCTGAAAAATTTTGACGAAAGAAAATTCTCCTTTTGGTTCTCTTTAGATGCTACATGTTAAGACGTACACGCCACAACAATTCTTTTCGAGATACAACGTGTAGTTTTGGAGATACAAGCTAATTTTGTACGATGCGTTATTTCTTCTCGTAAAGAGTTTCCAATGCGTACGTATATGTCTTTACTCTGCAAAACTGTATTTCCTTATGAAGTGGTATTCTTACATATCCTTTCGAGAGAAAACTGTCCTGTGCCTTCTCCTTTGAAGCTACACACTTAAACATACACGCAACATGAAAGCTTTTCGACTTACAACGTGTTGTTTAGGAAAAACAAGATAATTTCGCACGATGCGGGATTTCCTTAAAACGTGATTTTCTGAAAAATTTTGACGAAAGAAAATTCTCCTTTTGGTTCTCTTTAGATGCTACATGTTAAGACGTACACGCCACAACAATTCTTTTCGAGATACAACGTGTAGTTTTGGAGATACAAGCTAGTTTTTTACGATGCGTTATTTCTTCTCGTAAAGAGTTTCCAATGCGTACGTATATGTCTTTACTCTGCAAAACTGTATTTCCTCATGAAGTGATATTCTTACATATCCTTTCGAGAGAAAACTGTCCTGTGCCTTCTCTTTTGAGGCTACACACTTAGACATACACGCAACATGAAAGCTTTTCGACTTACAACGTGTTGTTTAGGAAAAACAAGATAATTTCGCACGATGCGGGATTTCCTTAAAACGTGATTTTCTGAAAAATTTTGACGAAAGAAAATTCTCCTTTTGGTTCTCTTTAGATGCTACATGTTAAGACGTACACGCCACAACAATTCTTTTCGAGATACAACGTGTAGTTTTGGAGATACAAGCTAATTTTGTACGATGCGTTATTTCTTCTCGTAAAGAGTTTCCAATGCGTACGTATATGTCTTTACTCTGCAAAACTGTATTTCCTTATGAAGTGGTATTCTTACATATCCTTTCGAGAGAAAACTGTCCTGTGCCTTCTCTTTTGAGGCTACACACTTAGACATACACGCAACATGAAAGCTTTTCGACTTACAACGTGTTGTTTAGGAAAAACAAGATAATTTCGCACGATGCGGGATTTCCTTAAAACGTGATTTTCTGAAAAATTTTGACGAAAGAAAATTCTCCTTTTGGTTCTCTTTAGATGCTACATGTTAAGACGTACACGCCACAACAATTCTTTTCGAGATACAACGTGTAGTTTTGGAGATACAAGCTAATTTTGTACGATGCGTTATTTCTTCTCGTAAAGAGTTTCCAATGCGTACTTATATGTCTTTACTCTGCAAAACTGTATTTCCTTATGAAGTGGTATTCTTACATATCCTTTCGAGAGAAAACTGTCCTGTGCCTTCACTTTTGAGGCTACACACTTAAACATACATGCAACATGAAAGCTTTTCGACTTACAACGTGTTGTTTAGGAAAAACAAGATAATTTCGCACGATGCGGGATTTCCTTAAAATGTGATTTTCTGAAAAATTTTGACGAAAGAAAATTCTCCTTTTGGTTCTCTTTAGATGCTACATGTTAAGACGTACACGCCACAACAATTCTTTTCGAGATACAACGTGTAGTTTTGGAGATACAAGCTAATTTTGTAGGATGCGTTATTTCTTCTCCTAAAGAGTTTCCAATGCGTACGTATATGTCTTTACTCTGCAAAACTGTATTTCCTCATGAAGTGATATTCTTACATATCCTTTCGAGAGAAAACTGTCCTGTGCCTTCTCTTTTGAGGCTACACACTTAGACATACACGCAACATGAAAGCTTTTCGACTTACAACGTGTTGTTTAGGAAAAACAAGATAATTTCGCACGATGCGGGATTTCCTTAAAACGTGATTTTCTGAAAAATTTTGACGAAAGAAAATTCTCCTTTTGGTTCTCTTTAGATGCTACATGTTAAGACGTACACGCCACAACAATTCTTTTCGAGATACAACGTGTAGTTTTGGAGATACAAGCTAATTTTGTACGATGCGTTATTTCTTCTCGTAACGAGATTCCAATGCGTACGTATATGTCTTTACTCTGCAAAACTGTATTTCCTTATGAAGTGGTATTCTTACATATCCTTTCGAGAGAAAACTGTCCTGTGCCTTCTCTTTTGAGGCTACACACTTAGACATACACGCAACATGAAAGCTTTTCGACTTACAACGTGTTGTTTAGGAAAAACAAGATAATTTCGCACGATGCGGGATTTCCTTAAAACGTGATTTTCTGAAAAATTTTGACGAAAGAAAATTCTCCTTTTGGTTCTCTTTAGATGCTACATGTTAAGACGTACACGCCACAACAATTCTTTTCGAGATACAACGTGTAGTTTTGGAGATACAAGCTAATTTTGTACGATGCGTTATTTCTTCTCGTAAAGAGTTTCCAATGCGTACGTATTTGTCTTTACTCTGCAAAACTGTATTTCCTTATGAAGTGGTATTCTTACATATCCTTTCGAGAGAAAACTGTCCTGTGCCTTCTCTTTTGAGGCTACACACTTAGACATACATGCAACATGAAAGGTTTTCGACTTACAACGTGTTGTTTAGGAAAAACAAGATAATTTCGCACGATGCGGGATTTCCTTAAAACGTGATTTTCTGAAAAATTTTGACGAAAGAAAATTCTCCTTTTGGTTCTCTTTAGATGCTACATGTTAAGACGTACACGCCACAACAATTCTTTTCGAGATACAACGTGTAGTTTTGGAGATACAAGCTAATTTTGTACGATGCGTTATTTCTTCTCGTAAAGAGTTTCCAATGCGTACGTATATGTCTTTACTCTGCAAAACTGTATTTCCTTATGAAGTGGTATTGTTACATATCCTTTCGAGAGAAAACTGTCCTGTGCCTTCTCTTTTGAGGCTACACACTTAGACATACACGCAACATGAAAGCTTTTCGACTTACAACGTGTTGTTTAGGAAAAACAAGATAATTTCGCACGATGCGGGATTTTCTTAAAACGTGATTTTCTGAAAAATTTTGACGAAAGAAAATTCTCCTTTTGGTTCTCTTTAGATGCTACATGTTAAGACGTACACGCCACAACAATTCTTTTCGAGATACAACGTGTAGTTTTGGAGATACAAGCTAATTTTGTACGATGCGTTATTTCTTCTCGTAAAGAGTTTCCAATGCGTACGTATATGTCTTTACTCTGCAAAACTGTATTTCCTTATGAAGTGGTATTCTTACATATCCTTTCGAGAGAAAACTGTCCTGTGCCTTCTCTTTTGAGGCTACACACTTAGACATACACGCAACATGAAAGCTTTTCGACTTACAACGTGTTGTTTAGGAAAAACAAGATAATTTCGCACGATGCGGGATTTCCTTAAAACGTGATTTTCTGAAAAATTTTGACGAAAGAAAATTCTCCTTTTGGTTCTCTTTAGATGCTACATGTTAAGACGTACACGCCACAACAATTCTTTTCGAGATACAACGTGTAGTTTTGGAGATACAAGCTAATTTTGTACGATGCGTTATTTCTTCTCGTAAAGAGTTTCCAATGCGTACGTATATGTCTTTACTCTGCAAAACTGTATTTCCTTATGAAGTGGTATTCTTACATATCCTTTCGAGAGAAAACTGTCCTGTGCCTTCTCTTTTGAGGCTACACACTTAGACATACACGCAACATGAAAGCTTTTCGACTTACAACGTGTTGTTTAGGAAAAACAAGATAATTTCGCACGATGCGGGATTTCCTTAAAACGTGATTTTCTGAAAAATTTTGACGAAAGAAAATTCTCCTTTTGGTTCTCTTTAGATGCTACATGTTAAGACGTACACGCCACAACAATTCTTTTCGAGATACAACGTGTAGTTTTGGAGATACAAGCTAATTTTGTACGATGCGTTATTTCTTCTCGTAAAGAGTTTCCAATGCATACGTATATGTCTTTAATCTGCAAAACTGTATTTCCTTATGAAGTGGTATTCTTACATATCCTTTCGAGAGAAAACTGTCCTGTGCCTTCTCTTTTGAGGCTACACACTTAGACATACACGCAACATGAAAGCTTTTCGACTTACAACGTGTTGTTTAGGAAAAACAAGATAATTTCGCACGATGCGGGATTTCCTTAAAACGTGATTTTCTGAAAAATTTTGACGAAAGAAAATTCTCCTTTTGGTTCTCTTTAGATGCTACATGTTAAGACGTACATGCCACAACAATTCTTTTCGAGATACAACGTGTAGTTTTGGAGATACAAGCTAATTTTGTAAGATGCGTTATTTCTTCTCGTAAAGAGTTTCCAATGCGTACGTATATGTCTTTACTCTGCAAAACTGTATTTCCTTATGAAGTGGTATTCTTACATATCCTTTCGAGAGAAAACTGTCCTGTGCCTTCTCTTTTGAGGCTACACACTTAGACATACACGCAACATGAAAGCTTTTCGACTTACAACGTGTTGTTTAGGAAAAACAAGATAATTTCGCACGATGCGGGATTTCCTTAAAACGTGATTTTCTGAAAAATTTTGACGAAAGAAAATTCTCCTTTTGGTTCTCTTTAGATGCTACATGTTAAGACGTACACGCCACAACAATTCTTTTCGAGATACAACGTGTAGTTTTGGAGATACAAGCTAATTTTGTACGATGCGTTATTTCTTCTCGTAAAGAGTTTCCAATGCGTACGTATATGTCTTTACTCTGCAAAACTGTATTTCCTTATGAAGTGGTATTCTTACACATCCTTTCGAGAGAAAACTGTCCTGTGCCTTCTCTTTTGAGGCTACACACTTAGACATACACGCAACATGAAAGCTTTTCGACTTACAACGTGTTGTTTAGGAAAAACAAGATAATTTCGCACGATGCGGGATTTCCTTAAAACGTGATTTTCTGAAAAATTTTGACGAAAGAAAATTCTCCTTTTGGTTCTCTTTAGATGCTACATGTTAAGACGTACACGCCACAACAATTCTTTTCGAGATACAACGTGTAGTTTTGGAGATACAAGCTAATTTTGTACGATGCGTTATTTCTTCTCGTAAAGAGTTTCCAATGCGTACGTATATGTCTTTACTCTGCAAAACTGTATTTCCTCATGAAGTGGTATTCTTACATATCCTTTCGAGAGAAAACTGTCCTGTGCCTTCTCTTTTGAGGCTACACACTTAGACATACACGCAACATGAAAGCTTTTCGACTTACAACGTGTTGTTTAGGAAAAACAAGATAATTTCGCACGATGCGGGATTTCCTTAAAACGTGATTTTCTGAAAAATTTTGACGAAAGAAAATTCTCCTTTTGGTTCTCTTTAGATGCTACATGTTAAGACGTACACGCCACAACAATTCTTTTCGAGATACAACGTGTAGTTTTGGAGATACAAGCTAATTTTGTACGATGCGTTATTTCTTCTCGTAAAGAGTTTCCAATGCGTACGTATATGTCTTTACTCTGCAAAACTGTATTTCCTTATGAAGTGGTATTCTTACATATCCTTTCGAGAGAAAACTGTCCTGTGCCTTCTCTTTTGAGGCTACACACTTAGACATACACGCAACATGAAAGCTTTTCGACTTACAATGTGTTGTTTAGGAAAAACAAGATAATTTCGCACGATGCGGGATTTCCTTAAAACGTGATTTTCTGAAAAATTTTGACGAAAGAAAATTCTCCTTTTGGTTCTCTTTAGATGCTACATGTTAAGACGTACACGCCACAACAATTCTTTTCGAGATACAACGTGTAGTTTTGGAGATACAAGCTAATTTTGTACGATGCGTTATTTCTTCTCGTAAAGAGTTTCCAATGCGTACGTATATGTCTTTACTCTGCAAAACTGTATTTCCTCATGAAGTGGTATTCTTACATATCCTTTCGAGAGAAAACTGTCCTGTGCCTTCTCTTTTGAGGCTACACACTTAGACATACACGCAACATGAAAGCTTTTCGTCTTACAACGTGTTGTTTAGGAAAAACAAGATAATTTCGCACGATGCGGGATTTCCTTAAAACGTGATTTTCTGAAAAATTTTGACGAAAGAAAATTCTCCTTTTGGTTCTCTTTAGATGCTACATGTTAAGACGTACACGCCACAACAATTCTTTTCGAGATACAACGTGTAGTTTTGGAGATACAAGCTAATTTTGTACGATGCGTTATTTCTTCTCGTAAAGAGTTTCCAATGCGTACGTATATGTCTTTACTCTGCAAAACTGTATTTCCTCATGAAGTGGTATTCTTACATATCCTTTCGACAGAAAACTGTCCTGTGCCTTCTCTTTTGAGGCTACACACTTAGACATACACGCAACATGAAAGCTTTTCGACTTACAACGTGTTGTTTAGGAAAAACAAGGTAATTTCGCACGATGCGGGATTTCCTTAAAACGTGATTTTCTGAAAAATTTTGACGAAAGAAAATTCTCCTTTTGGTTCTCTTTAGATGCTACATGTTAAGACGTACACGCCACAACAATTCTTTTCGAGATACAACGTGTAGTTTTGGAGATACAAGCTAATTTTGTACGATGCGTTATTTCTTCTCGTAAAGAGTTTCCAATGCGTACGTATATGTCTTTACTCTGCAAAACTGTATTTCCTCATGAAGTGGTATTCTTACATATCCTTTCGAGAGAAAACTGTCCTGTGCCTTCTCTTTTGAGGCTACACACTTAGACATACACGCAACATGAAAGCTTTTCGACTTACAACGTGTTGTTTAGGAAAAACAAGATAATTTCGCACGATGCGGGATTTCCTTAAAACGTGATTTTCTGAAAAATTTTGACGAAAGAAAATTCTCCTTTTGGTTCTCTTTAGATGCTACATGTTAAGACGTACACGCCACAACAATTCTTTTCGAGATACAACGTGTAGTTTTGGAGATACAAGCTAATTTTGTACGATGCGTTATTTCTTCTCGTAAAGAGTTTCCAATGCGTACGTATATGTCTTTACTCTGCAAATCTGTATTTCCTCATGAAGTGGTATTCTTACATATCCTTTCGAGAGAAAACTGTCCTGTGCCTTCTCTTTTGAGGCTACACACTTAGACATACACGCAACATGAAAGCTTTTCGACTTACAACGTGTTGTTTAGGAAAAACAAGATAATTTCGCACGATGCGGGATTTCCTTAAAACGTGATTTTCTGAAAAATTTTGACGAAAGAAAATTCTCCTTTTGGTTCTCTTTAGATGCTACATGTTAAGACGTACACGCCACAACAATTCTTTTCGAGATACAACGTGTAGTTTTGGAGATACAAGCTAATTTTGTACGATGCGTTATTTCTTCTCGTAAAGAGTTTCCAATGCGTACGTATATGTCTTTACTCTGCAAAACTGTATTTCCTCATGAAGTGGTATTCTTACATATCCTTTCGAGAGAAAACTGTCCTGTGCCTTCTCTTTTGAGGCTACACACTTAGACATACACGCAACATGAAAGCTTTTCGACTTACAACGTGTTGTTTAGGAAAAACAAGATAATTTCGCACGATGCGGGATTTCCTTAAAACGTGATTTTCTGAAAAATTTTGACGAAAGAAAATTCTCCTTTTGGTTCTCTTTAGATGCTACATGTTAAGACGTACACGCCACAACAATTCTTTTCGAGATACAACGTGTAGTTTTGGAGATACAAGCTAATTTTGTATGATGCGTTATTTCTTCTCGTAAAGAGTTTCCAATGCGTACTTATATGTCTTTACTCTGCAAAACTGTATTTCCTCATGAAGTGGTATTCTTACATATCCTTTCGAGAGAAAACTGTCCTGTGCCTTCTCTTTTGAGGCTACACACTTAGACATACACGCAACATGAAAGCTTTTCGACTTACAACGTGTTGTTTAGGAAAAACAAGATAATTTCGCACGATGCGGGATTTCCTTAAAACGTGATTTTCTGAAAAATTTTGACGAAAGAAAATTCTCCTTTTGGTTCTCTTTAGATGCTACATGTTAAGACGTACACGCCACAACAATTCTTTTCGAGATACAACGTGTAGTTTTGGAGATACAAGCTAATTTTGTACGATGCGTTATTTCTTCTCGTAAAGAGTTTCCAATGCGTACGTATATGTCTTTACTCTGCAAAACTGTATTTCCTTATGAAGTGGTATTCTTACATATCCTTTCGAGAGAAAACTGTCCTGTGCCTTCTCTTTTGAGGCTACACACTTAGACATACACGCAACATGAAAGCTTTTCGACTTACAACGTGTTGTTTAGGAAAAACAAGATAATTTCGCACGATGCGGGATTTCCTTAAAACGTGATTTTCTGAAAAATTTTGACGAAAGAAAATTCTCCTTTTGGTTCTCTTTAGATGCTACATGTTAAGACGTACACGCCACAACAATTCTTTTCGAGATACAACGTGTAGTTTTGGAGATACAAGCTAATTTTGTACGATGCGTTATTTCTTCTCGTAAAGAGTTTCCAATGCGTACTTATATGTCTTTACTCTGCAAAACTGTATTTCCTCATGAAGTGGTATTCTTACATATCCTTTCGAGAGAAAACTGTCCTGTGCCTTCTCTTTTGAGGCTACACACTTAGACATACACGCAACATGAAAGCTTTTCGACTTACAACGTGTTGTTTAGGAAAAACAAGATAATTTCGCACGATGCGGGATTTCCTTAAAACGTGATTTTCTGAAAAATTTTGACGAAAGAAAATTCTCCTTTTGGTTCTCTTTAGATGCTACATGTTAAGACGTACACGCCACAACAATTCTTTTCGAGATACAACGTGTAGTTTTGGAGATACAAGCTAATTTTGTACGATGCGTTATTTCTTCTCGTAAAGAGTTTCCAATGCGTACGTATATGTCTTTACTCTGCAAAACTGTATTTCCTTATGAAGTGGTATTCTTACATATCCTTTCGAGAGAAAACTGTCCTGTGCCTTCTCTTTTGAGGCTACACACTTAGACATACACGCAACATGAAAGCTTTTCGACTTACAACGTGTTGTTTAGGAAAAACAAGATAATTTCGCACGATGCGGGATTTCCTTAAAACGTGATTTTCTGAAAAATTTTGACGAAAGAAAATTCTCCTTTTGGTTCTCTTTAGATGCTACATGTTAAGACGTACACGCCACAACAATTCTTTTCGAGATACAACGTGTAGTTTTGGAGATACAAGCTAATTTTGTACGATGCGTTATTTCTTCTCGTAAAGAGTTTCCAATGCGTACGTATATGTCTTTACTCTGCAAAACTGTATTTCCTCATGAAGTGGTATTCTTACATATCCTTTCGAGAGAAAACTGTCCTGTGCCTTCTCTTTTGAGGCTACACACTTAGACATACACGCAACATGAAAGCTTTTCGACTTACAACGTGTTGTTTAGGAAAAACAAGATAATTTCGCACGATGCGGGATTTCCTTAAAACGTGATTTTCTGAAAAATTTTGACGAAAGAAAATTCTCCTTTTGGTTCTCTTTAGATGCTACATGTTAAGACGTACACGCCACAACAATTCTTTTCGAGATACAACGTGTAGTTTTGGAGATACAAGCTAATTTTGTACGATGCGTTATTTCTTCTCGTAAAGAGTTTCCAATGCGTACGTATATGTCTTTACTCTGCAAAACTGTATTTCCTTATGAAGTGGTATTCTTACATATCCTTTCGAGAGAAAACTGTCCTGTGCCTTCTCTTTTGAGGCTACACACTTAGACATACACGCAACATGAAAGCTTTTCGACTTACAACGTGTTGTTTAGGAAAAACAAGATAATTTCGCACGATGCGGGATTTCCTTAAAACGTGATTTTCTGAAAAATTTTGACGAAAGAAAATTCTCCTTTTGGTTCTCTTTAGATGCTACATGTTAAGACGTACACGCCACAACAATTCTTTTCGAGATACAACGTGTAGTTTTGGAGATACAAGCTAATTTTGTACGATGCGTTATTTCTTCTCGTAAAGAGTTTCCAATGCGTACGTATATGTCTTTACTCTGCAAAACTGTATTTCCTCATGAAGTGGTATTCTTACATATCCTTTCGAGAGAAAACTGTCCTGTGCCTTCTCTTTTGAGGCTACACACTTAGACATACACGCAACATGAAAGCTTTTCGACTTACAACGTGTTGTTTAGGAAAAACAAGATAATTTCGCACGATGCGGGATTTCCTTAAAACGTGATTTTCTGAAAAATTTTGACGAAAGAAAATTCTCCTTTTGGTTCTCTTTAGATGCTACATGTTAAGACGTACACGCCACAACAATTCTTTTCGAGATACAACGTGTAGTTTTGGAGATACAAGCTAATTTTGTACGATGCGTTATTTCTTCTCGTAAAGAGTTTCCAATGCGTACGTATATGTCTTTACTCTGCAAAACTGTATTTCCTCATGAAGTGGTATTCTTACATATCCTTTCGACAGAAAACTGTCCTGTGCCTTCTCTTTTGAGGCTACACACTTAGACATACACGCAACATGAAAGCTTTTCGACTTACAACGTGTTGTTTAGGAAAAACAAGGTAATTTCGCACGATGCGGGATTTCCTTAAAACGTGATTTTCTGAAAAATTTTGACGAAAGAAAATTCTCCTTTTGGTTCTCTTTAGATGCTACATGTTAAGACGTACACGCCACAACAATTCTTTTCGAGATACAACGTGTAGTTTTGGAGATACAAGCTAATTTTGTACGATGCGTTATTTCTTCTCGTAAAGAGTTTCCAATGCGTACGTATATGTCTTTACTCTGCAAAACTGTATTTCCTCATGAAGTGGTATTCTTACATATCCTTTCGAGAGAAAACTGTCCTGTGCCTTCTCTTTTGAGGCTACACACTTAGACATACACGCAACATGAAAGCTTTTCGACTTACAACGTGTTGTTTAGGAAAAACAAGATAATTTCGCACGATGCGGGATTTCCTTAAAACGTGATTTTCTGAAAAATTTTGACGAAAGAAAAATTCTCCTTTTGGTTCTCTTTAGATGCTACATGTTAAGACGTACACGCCACAACAATTCTTTTCGAGATACAACGTGTAGTTTTGGAGATACAAGCTAATTTTGTACGATGCGTTATTTCTTCTCGTAAAGAGTTTCCAATGCGTACGTATATGTCTTTACTCTGCAAAACTGTATTTCCTCATGAAGTGGTATTCTTACATATCCTTTCGAGAGAAAACTGTCCTGTGCCTTCTCTTTTGAGGCTACACACTTAGACATACACGCAACATGAAAGCTTTTCGACTTACAACGTGTTGTTTAGGAAAAACAAGATAATTTCGCACGATGCGGGATTTCCTTAAAACGTGATTTTCTGAAAAATTTTGACGAAAGAAAATTCTCCCTTTTGGTTCTCTTTAGATGCTACATGTTAAGACGTACACGCCACAACAATTCTTTTCGAGATACAACGTGTAGTTTTGGAGATACAAGCTAATTTTGTACGATGCGTTATTTCTTCTCGTAAAGAGTTTCCAATGCGTACGTATATGTCTTTACTCTGCAAAACTGTATTTCCTCATGAAGTGGTATTCTTACATATCCTTTCGAGAGAAAACTGTCCTGTGCCTTCTCTTTTGAGGCTACACACTTAGACATACACGCAACATGAAAGCTTTTCGACTTACAACGTGTTGTTTAGGAAAAACAAGATAATTTCGCACGATGCGGGATTTCCTTAAAACGTGATTTTCTGAAAAATTTTGACGAAAGAAAATTCTCCTTTTGGTTCTCTTTAGATGCTACATGTTAAGACGTACACGCCACAACAATTCTTTTCGAGATACAACGTGTAGTTTTGGAGATACAAGCTAATTTTGTACGATGCGTTATTTCTTCTCGTAAAGAGTTTCCAATGCGTACTTATATGTCTTTACTCTGCAAAACTGTATTTCCTCATGAAGTGGTATTCTTACATATCCTTTCGAGAGAAAACTGTCCTGTGCCTTCTCTTTTGAGGCTACACACTTAGACATACACGCAACATGAAAGCTTTTCGACTTACAACGTGTTGTTTAGGAAAAACAAGATAATTTCGCACGATGCGGGATTTCCTTAAAACGTGATTTTCTGAAAAATTTTGACGAAAGAAAATTCTCCTTTTGGTTCTCTTTAGATGCTACATGTTAAGACGTACACGCCACAACAATTCTTTTCGAGATACAACGTGTAGTTTTGGAGATACAAGCTAATTTTGTACGATGCGTTATTTCTTCTCGTAAAGAGTTTCCAATGCGTACGTATATGTCTTTACTCTGCAAAACTGTATTTCCTCATGAAGTGGTATTCTTACATATCCTTTCGAGAGAAAACTGTCCTGTGCCTTCTCTTTTGAGGCTACACACTTAGACATACACGCAACATGAAAGCTTTTCGACTTACAACGTGTTGTTTAGGAAAAACAAGATAATTTCGCACGATGCGGGATTTCCTTAAAACGTGATTTTCTGAAAAATTTTGACGAAAGAAAATTCTCCTTTTGGTTCTCTTTAGATGCTACATGTTAAGACGTACACGCCACAACAATTCTTTTCGAGATACAACGTGTAGTTTTGGAGATACAAGCTAATTTTGTACGATGCGTTATTTCTTCTCGTAAAGAGTTTCCAATGCGTACGTATATGTCTTTACTCTGCAAAACTGTATTTCCTTATGAAGTGGTATTCTTACATATCCTTTCGAGAGAAAACTGTCCTGTGCCTTCTCTTTTGAGGCTACACACTTAGACATACACGCAACATGAAAGCTTTTCGACTTACAACGTGTTGTTTAGGAAAAACAAGATAATTTCGCACGATGCGGGATTTCCTTAAAACGTGATTTTCTGAAAAATTTTGACGAAAGAAAATTCTCCTTTTGGTTCTCTTTAGATGCTACATGTTAAGACGTACACGCCACAACAATTCTTTTCGAGATACAACGTGTAGTTTTGGAGATACAAGCTAATTTTGTACGATGCGTTATTTCTTCTCGTAAAGAGTTTCCAAAGCGTACGTATATGTCTTTACTCTGCAAAACTGTATTTCCTCATGAAGTGGTATTCTTACATATCCTTTCGAGAGAAAACTGTCCTGTGCCTTCTCTTTTGAGGCTACACACTTAGACATACACGCAACATGAAAGCTTTTCGACTTACAACGTGTTGTTTAGGAAAAACAAGATAATTTCGCACGATGCGGGATTTCCTTAAAACGTGATTTTCTGAAAAATTTTGACGAAAGAAAATTCTCCTTTTGGTTCTCTTTAGATGCTACATGTTAAGACGTACACGCCACAACAATTCTTTTCGAGATACAACGTGTAGTTTTGGAGATACAAGCTAATTTTGTACGATGCGTTATTTCTTCTCGTAAAGAGTTTCCAATGCGTACGTATATGTCTTTACTCTGCAAAACTGTATTTCCTCATGAAGTGGTATTCTTACATATCCTTTCGACAGAAAACTGTCCTGTGCCTTCTCTTTTGAGGCTACACACTTAGACATACACGCAACATGAAAGCTTTTCGACTTACAACGTGTTGTTTAGGAAAAACAAGGTAATTTCGCACGATGCGGGATTTCCTTAAAACGTGATTTTCTGAAAAATTTTGACGAAAGAAAATTCTCCTTTTGGTTCTCTTTAGATGCTACATGTTAAGACGTACACGCCACAACAATTCTTTTCGAGATACAACGTGTAGTTTTGGAGATACAAGCTAATTTTGTACGATGCGTTATTTCTTCTCGTAAAGAGTTTCCAATGCGTACGTATATGTCTTTACTCTGCAAAACTGTATTTCCTCATGAAGTGGTATTCTTACATATCCTTTCGAGAGAAAACTGTCCTGTGCCTTCTCTTTTGAGGCTACACACTTAGACATACACGCAACATGAAAGCTTTTCGACTTACAACGTGTTGTTTAGGAAAAACAAGATAATTTCGCACGATGCGGGATTTCCTTAAAACGTGATTTTCTGAAAAATTTTGACGAAAGAAAATTCTCCTTTTGGTTCTCTTTAGATGCTACATGTTAAGACGTACACGCCACAACAATTCTTTTCGAGATACAACGTGTAGTTTTGGAGATACAAGCTAATTTTGTACGATGCGTTATTTCTTCTCGTAAAGAGTTTCCAATGCGTACGTATATGTCTTTACTCTGCAAAACTGTATTTCCTTATGAAGTGGTATTCTTACATATCCTTTCGAGAGAAAACTGTCCTGTGCCTTCTCTTTTGAGGCTACACACTTAGACATACACGCAACATGAAAGCTTTTCGACTTACAACGTGTTGTTTAGGAAAAACAAGATAATTTCGCACGATGCGGGATTTCCTTAAAACGTGATTTTCTGAAAAATTTTGACGAAAGAAAATTCTCCTTTTGGTTCTCTTTAGATGCTACATGTTAAGACGTACACGCCACAACAATTCTTTTCGAGATACAACATGTAGTTTTGGAGATACAAGCTAATTTTGTACGATGCGTTATTTCTTCTCGTAAAGAGTTTCCAATGCGTACGTATATGTCTTTACTCTGCAAAACTGTATTTCCTCATGAAGTGGTATTCTTACATATCCTTTCGAGAGAAAACTGTCCTGTGCCTTCTCTTTTGAGGCTACACACTTAGACATACACGCAACATGAAAGCTTTTCGACTTACAACGTGTTGTTTAGGAAAAACAAGATAATTTCGCACGATGCGGGATTTCCTTAAAACGTGATTTTCTGAAAAATTTTGACGAAAGAAAATTCTCCTTTTGGTTCTCTTTAGATGCTACATGTTAAGACGTACACGCCACAACAATTCTTTTCGAGATACAACGTGTAGTTTTGGAGATACAAGCTAATTTTGTACGATGCGTTATTTCTTCTCATAAAGAGTTTCCAATGCGTACGTATATGTCTTTACTCTGCAAAACTGTATTTCCTCATGAAGTGGTATTCTTACATATCCTTTCGACAGAAAACTGTCCTGTGCCTTCTCTTTTGAGGCTACACACTTAGACATACACGCAACATGAAAGCTTTTCGACTTACAACGTGTTGTTTAGGAAAAACAAGGTAATTTCGCACGATGCGGGATTTCCTTAAAACGTGATTTTCTGAAAAATTTTGACGAAAGAAAATTCTCCTTTTGGTTCTCTTTAGATGCTACATGTTAAGACGTACACGCCACAACAATTCTTTTCGAGATACAACGTGTAGTTTTGGAGATACAAGCTAATTTTGTACGATGCGTTATTTCTTCTCGTAAAGAGTTTCCAATGCGTACGTATATGTCTTTACTCTGCAAAACTGTATTTCCTCATGAAGTGGTATTCTTACATATCCTTTCGAGAGAAAACTGTCCTGTGCCTTCTCTTTTGAGGCTACACACTTAGACATACACGCAACATGAAAGCTTTTCGACTTACAACGTGTTGTTTAGGAAAAACAAGATAATTTCGCACGATGCGGGATTTCCTTAAAACGTGATTTTCTGAAAAATTTTGACGAAAGAAAATTCTCCTTTTGGTTCTCTTTAGATGCTACATGTTAAGACGTACACGCCACAACAATTCTTTTCGAGATACAACGTGTAGTTTTGGAGATACAAGCTAATTTTGTACGATGCGTTATTTCTTCTCGTAAAGAGTTTCCAATGCGTACGTATATGTCTTTGCTCTGCAAAACTGTATTTCCTCATGAAGTGGTATTCTTACATATCCTTTCGAGAGAAAACTGTCCTGTGCCTTCTCTTTTGAGGCTACACACTTAGACATACACGCAACATGAAAGCTTTTCGACTTACAACGTGTTGTTTAGGAAAAACAAGATAATTTCGCACGATGCGGGATTTCCTTAAAACGTGATTTTCTGAAAAATTTTGACGAAAGAAAATTCTCCTTTTGGTTCTCTTTAGATGCTACATGTTAAGACGTACACGCCACAACAATTCTTTTCGAGATACAACGTGTAGTTTTGGAGATACAAGCTAATTTTGTACGATGCGTTATTTCTTCTCGTAAAGAGTTTCCAATGCGTA